>NW_026887775.1:0-89298 GCF_032173495.1 Musca vetustissima | reverse complement strand
TTTTAAAATATGCATAGAATAACTTTCTAAGCCGATATATATATGGTGTCGGACAGACACCATACATATTGTTGCGTAATTTGGCATATCGTTGCCAAAAGGTAATACTAATAAACCATTGAATATTACATTGAAAACTATTGTGTTTTTATTTAATTTCTTTACTTTCACGGAACTCGGTTCTATTTTATACACCCCTCCCCCTCTGTGAACAAAGTACAGGTCGCATTTATGATCCGATTTGGATGAAATTTGGCACAGTTCACTTATTTGGCCCAAGGACGAACCCTATTGAAATTGGGAAAAATCGGTTCAGATTTAGATATAGCTTCCATATATAGTTTCGTCCGATTTAATGTAAACGGTCCCTATATATCTTTCGATTTACACGAAATTTGGCACAGAGTAATGAATTAGGTCTAGAATGATGTGTGTAATATTTCATAAAAATCGGTTCAGATTTAGATATAGCTCCTATATATATTTTCGTCCGATTTTTTGTAAATGGTGCACCAAAGTCCCTATATATCATTCGATTTGCACGAAATTTGACACAGCGTAATGAATTAGGTCTAGAATAATATGTGTAAAATTTCATAAAAATCGGAACAGATTTAGATATAGCTCCCATATATATTTTCGTCCGATTTAAGGTAAATGGTGTACAAAAGTCCCTATATATTTTTTGATTTGAACGAAATTTGGCACAGCGTAATGAATTAGGTCTAGAATAATGTGTGTAAAATTTGATGAAAATCGGTTCAAATTTGGATATAGCTCCCATATATATTTTCGTCCGATTGTAGGCAAATGGTGCACCGAAGTCCCTATATATCCATCGATTTGCACGAAATTTGACATAAAGTACTTAATTAGGTCAAGAATGAGTTGTGCTAAGTTTCGAGAATATCGGTTCAGATTTAGATATAGCTCCCATATATATTTGCGTCCGATTTTATGTAAATAATGCACCAAAGTTCCTAAATATCTTTCTATTTGCATGAAAGTTGGCATAACATACTGAAGTGAGCTTAGAGTGATGTCTGCTAAATTTCGTGAAAATCGGTCCAGATTTATATATAGCTTCCATATATAGTTTTGTCCGATATTATGTAAATGGTGCACCAAAGTCCCTATATATATTTCGAAATTTGGCATAACGTACTTAATTGAGGCTAGAGTGCTTTATGCCAAGTTTCGTAAAAATCGGTCAAATTTAGATATAGCTTCCATATATAGTTTTGTTCCATTTTATGTTAAAGATTCACCAAAGTCCCTATAAATCTTTGGATTGCACGAAATTTGGTATAGCATACAGGATTGAGCCTGGAATGATATGTGCTGAGTTTCGTGAAAATCGGTTCAGATTAAGATATATATATTTCCGTCAGATTTAATGTAAATAATGTACCAAAGTTCTAATATTACATAGATCGATTGATTTTAAGTAATTGGCGAACAAAGGAACTAGTATATGGTTGATAGAAACAAAACGTACTGAAATTAGTATAACCCAACCTGTGACAAGTTTCGTTGAAATCGGATCATATTTGGATATAGATTCCACATATATTTTCGTCCGCAACGTATAAAATTGAGCATAGAATAACGTAGTTGAGTTTTCTAGAAGTACAGACATAGCCCAACGGCCCAACATTTGTCCCATTGTAACAAACAAATGACCTGCTTATAGATTGATCTAAGTTCATTCACATTTAGATAAATATCACATATTTTAGTTCATCCAATTTCATGTTAATTGTTCTGTTTAATATACCCATAGTGGTGAAGGGTATCATATAGTCGGCCCCGTTTACAAGTTGTATTTATAAGGTGGTATTCTATACTCTGGAAACTCAATATGCGAAATTACAGGTGCCTCGGTTAGATAATGAAGCAATGAACTTTAAATACCGCAAATGGGGCGCTACCCTTAAATGGGGCTATTCCAAAACATTAACCCATATATTTTTGCAATTGTTGTTACCCAAGAGTGCAATAAATTGGAATTTATCACACTTGATCCACAACTTACTGATCCTCATTACCCACACATACTGGTCCACATTACCCGCCAAGTACTTTTTATTCGCAGTTTAGAGTTTTTTGAAATATAATGCAATAACATTTTTATAGACAAATATAAATAATATTTGACCTGGAATATATTTAGCCAACAAATCTACTATGCTGTGAAAACAATTTATTTTTATTTTTTACCGTTGTTACGCCCACAATATCAAAAAATAAATAAATAAAATAAAATGGTGGTCCACATTACCCGAAGTTACTCTACGCTCCACATAATGGAACCGCTTAATATTTACTTTACCATGTCTTACTGCGTTTTATTTGAAAATTTCACAACCTATACATACCACGCAAATTTCTTCACATAACATAACCTATATTTTCAAACTAAATAAATCTTGATTTTATGGAAAACGTGAGCAAATAATGATAGCGATTAATCTTACTCTTTCTCTTGGATTTCTTATTATTAAATTTAACTCTAATGAAAATATAAATTTATTTTCATATACAATTGTTATTTCAAGGCAACGGTAATCCAATTACTTGTAGAAAATTTAATATATTTGTAAGAATTTTCCATAATTGACAATTACTTAAAGATATACGCTGCCCATTTTCGCCCAAATTATGTCCAAAATGAATTACGAAGAGATGAAACCATAAAGGTTCGATATACAATGTGTGGAAATGCTAAAATGTTGCAAAATGTATTTTGCAACATTTTCGCGGATTTTTCTCAAAATGTTCTTTCATTAAAACTTTTCTACTTCAATTACAGACTACTAACAGAAATATAAGTCAAATCGGTTCAGCGGTTTCATTAAAATATTTTTTTCAAGATTTTCGCGGATTTTTTTCAAAAAAACCTTCCCACTGTAATAACCGCCAACTGAAAGAAATTGTGAATCAAATCGGACCAGCCGTTCTCAATTGATGCGTTAGTATACATTTTTCTTGCCCCATTTTTAACCAGTAAGGAAAGTAGTAAAGTCGGACGGGCCGACTATATGATACCCTTCACCACTTTGGGTATATTCAACAGAGGAATCCTAACAGACGTCACATTTTTAATGGACCAGTAAAATGAAATTGGATCCATAAACATGCCATTCTGCAACCTATACTAAATAGAAGCTATATCTAAATCTGAACCGTTTTCAATGATTTCACGATACATAAACCACCTAATTCATAACGCTGTGCCAAATTTCATGCAAACCGAAAGATATATAGGGACTTTAGTGGACCATTTACATAAAATCGGACGAAACTATATATAGAGCTATATTTAAATCTGAACCGATTTACTCGAAACTTAACACACATCATCCAAGACTCAATTCAGTACACTATGCAAAATTTCGTGTAAATCAAAAGCTATATAGAGACTTTGGTGCACCGTTTACATAAAATCGGACGAAACTATATAAGAGCTATATCTTAATCTGAACCGATTTTCACGAAACTTAGCACACATCATTCTAGGCCTAATTCAATACACTGTGCGAAATTTCGTGCAAATAGGAATATATTTAGGGACTTTGGTGCATCATTTACCTTAAGTCGGACAAAAATATATACGGGAGCTATATCTAAATCTAAACAGATTTTCACGAAACTTAGCACACATCATTCTAGGCTTAATTCAGTACGCTGTGCCAAATTTCGTGCAAATCGAAAGATATTTAGTGACTTTGGAGCACCATTTACCTTAAATCGGACGAAACTATATATGGGAGCTATATCTAAATCTTGACCGATTTTCACGAAACTTGGCCGACATAATTCTAGACTCAATTCAGCACGTTATTCCAAATTTCGTGCAAATCGAAGGATATATAGGGACTTTGGTGCACCATTTACATGAAATCGGACGAAACTATATATGGGAGCTATATCTAAATCTTGACCGATTTTCACGAAATTTGGCAGACATAATTCTAGGCTCAATTCAGTACGTTATGCCAAATTTGGTGCAAATCGAAAGATATATAGGGACTTTGGTGCACCATTTACATGAAATCGGACGAAACTATATATGGGAGTTATCTCTAAATCTGGACCGATTTTCACGAAACTTGGCGGACATCATTCTACTTGTACTTTGTTTACAATTTAACATGGACAGACCGACGTGGTGAAGGGTATAAAAAGTGAATAGTTTTGGGTTAATTGGTCTGTCGTTGCAAACTGTTCATCATATTGACCTCCAAACTTTATTTTGATGGAAGCTGTGTATACTTAAATGTAAAAAAATGTGTAAAAACTGGTTTAGGCGAACCAGTTTTTTATGTTCTCTATCGATTTGTGACTAAGCCACTCATTTCACGGTCTTCGTGTCAAAGTAAAACTAGAAGCCAACAAAATGGGGACTACGCCACTTATGTATCATTTCTCAAAATTTTAGCTGCTTCTACCTTTAAATGATGCTGACATTTTTAAGCTCGATTTTTAGCGTTTTTTTTTTAATTTTACTTATAGCTTTAATACGCAAACAGGAATTTCTAAAAATCGATTATAAGATTATTGTAGTCGCGAATCTGAGTAATTTGATATGTATTTTGTGTATGTAGTATGCACAGCTTCAGAGTAATACTCATCCGATGATGAACATTTTTTGCGTTTTCTGTGGATAATTTCCGCTTCAATAAATGACCTCATACGGATTTTGATCTTTTTCTAAAAGAGAACTTTAAAAACTTCAGTCGAAAGAGAGATGTACCCAATTTATCTCAAAAATAGTGTGAGCTGGCACATCCATGGTTCTTAATGGACCACATTGAAATCGGTATAGATCGATGCATTTTTTTAGGGTGCACACCGAAATCGGATGCGCGTTAATGGCATACGGAGTTTTCTGATATTATTATTATGTTATTATTAGTATGTAGATACTAGCGGGCCCGGCAAACGTTGTCTTGCCTAGCAATATAGTTGATGTATAATTTTCGTCATTTTAGGTTGGTTTTTATACCCTCCACAGATTTTTGTAATACCTTGGTATTTGTCCGAACACACAGAAAATAAAATTACAGTACTGAATATCTAAAATTTTATGTTTATGAGCTAGTTGCTATTTTTGTCTTCTAAAGTTTTGTTGATTAATAATTGAATTCGTGGAAAATCAATTTAAATTAAAAATGCACAAATTTACATATAAGTTTGACTTCCGGATTTAATTACATTTTCCTCAATATATTTATTAGACTTCCATATAACGGTAGCGTAATATTAAATTAGGTTTTTATACCCTCCACGATTTAATATAGAACTTTGAAATTTGCACATTTCTACTACTCATAAGACATTTGGTATTGAAAATGTTACATTTTTGTTCACTTTTTATGGTAGCCCCCAATATTCAACAGAATTACTTCTAATTTAATAATAGGGATACTACTACTAATACTGCCTAATTGAGATGATCAATATGGGCCCAAGAATTCGAATATCCCCCATATACCTAAAATTCGGTATTTGGCTGTAATTTTATATTCGCCCAAGCCTCCTAATATCGCCTGTATAATAGTACTTCACATTTTCGATGCTATGGGGGATTTGGGCATGTTTTTCAATATAATCGGCTGTAATTTGTCATATATCAATTCCCATTGTAGTAGCTTTAATATATTATTCCAGGATGGTAAAACACATTTTTGCGGAAACAATTCTATTTAGGACCAAGATTTCGTATTGTAAAGACGTTGAGCGAATTGGGTTGGCCTAACGCATAAATATTTCCCGTTTAATTAACGGTATGTCTGTAATTTTGAACATTATTTTTTCAGACCATGGACATCTTACTACCACATAATGCTGAAATATTGTCCCCACCGATTTAGGGAATCTACAAAGTGCGAAGTGTTGTGTTTATAAGTTCAAAGACATTAACCGACGATTAGGAGAAGATTTGATATTTCTCATGACATTGCAACATGTCCCTATTATTATTATTTTCAAGAAATTAATCTAGGGCATGAATCTTAGAATCAGAACACTATTCCGACTGTCTTCTGATTTTCATCCTTGCATTTGTCCCAAAACTTACGTGGATTTTATAGAAAACCGTGTACATACAGTGATCGCGTGTACATTCAATGATATACTTCTCAATTATTTTTTGTATTCTCACAAAAAAAAGTTTAAATACAATGTCAATCCAATTGAAATTTAAAATTTTCAATAATTGACAAATGAAGGCTTATAGGATTGGACGCTACCATTTCTAGCCCAAAATATCTCAAAAAGCAACTACGACGTGGTGCAAATAGCTTGATACAAAATTCGTGGAAATGCAAATATGCTTCATAATATTTTTTTTTTTTTTGTAAATTTTCCGCTGTTTTCAAGACTAAGATCAGATAAATCCGTTTAGCCGTTCTCGAGTTTTAGCGAGACTAATGAACAGCAATTCATTTTTATATACATACATATATACAACAGTTTTTTCAAGGCAATGACAATCCAATTGATTGTAGAAAATTAACATATTTTGAGAATTTTCCATAAATGACAAATTACTTAAAGTTATTATACGCTGCCAATTTTCGCCCAAAATATGTCCAAGAAGAACTACGAAGAGATGAAATCATAAAGGTTCGATATATAATGTGTGCACATTCTAATATCTTTCAAAATATATTTTGCAACATTTTCGCGGATTTTTCTCAAAATGTTCTTTCATTAAAATCTCTCCACTTCAATTACAGACAACTAACAGCAATTTTAGGTCAAATCGGTCCAGGCATTTTTTTAGAATAATTTTTGCAAGATTTTCGCGGATTTTTCTTAAAATTTTCTTTCATAAAAACCTTCCCACTGTAATTACCGACAACTGAAAGAAACGTTGAGTTAAATCGGTCCAGCCGTTCTCAATTGATGAGTTAGTATACATTTTTATGGCTCCATTTTTATATACATAACTATATAACTATTTTATATACATTACTATTTACATCAAATCGGACGAATAGATATAGATATGCGGAAGCTATATCTAAATCTGCTCCGATTTTCACGAAACTCAGCACACATCATTCCAGGCCCAATTCAGGACACTATGTAAAATTTCGTGCAAATCAAAAAAATGTAGGGGCTTTGGTGCAGCATTTACATGCAATTGAACGAAAATATATATGGGAGCTATATCTAATTCTGAATCGATTTTCACGAGCTAGGGAGACACGACTCCAGATGCAGTTCAGTACGCTGTGCAAAAATTCGTGCAAATCGAAAGATATATAGGGACTTTGGTGCACCATTTACATAAAATCGGACAAAAATATATGTGGAAGCCAAATATAAATCTGACCCGATTTTCACGAAACATGGCAGACATGACTCCAGGATCCATTCAGTACGCTATGCCAAATTTCGTGCAAATCGAAAGTTATATAGGGACTTTGGTGCACCATTTACCCTAAATCGGACAAAAATATATATGGGAGCTATATGTAAATTTGAACCGATTTTCCAATTTTCGTCCTTGGACCAAGTTTTATCCAATTCGGATCATAAATGCGACCTGTACTTTGTTTAAAATTAAACACCAATAAACGGACATGCAGACAGTCAGTCGGACAGACGGACAGACAGGCATGCATCCACTCAGAAAGTGATTCGATGCATATTCTCCAAAGGAACTATGGGTCTACCTCGTTTCCATTTGCATGCAAACATATGAACAAAGACATAATACCCTGTACCACAATGTGGTGAAGGGTATAATAACAATTTCGCTGAAAAATAATTTTATAATCTTATGCGAACAGACCATTCAATTTTAACTAAACTTTGCACAATCTAATATTTGAACCTAAAATATATATTAATTTTCGAAGGTGGGACTTATCGGTACACTTTTTCTAGTACTACAGAGTATGATAGCAACATTGCTGAAGTTTTATTTTATAATAGCATAAGATTTGCACTAAACTTTGCACAAAAGATAACAAATCTTATGTTTATATAGATCAATTATTGTTTTAGAACTGCAACTAGGATAATGTACAAAACTAACGCAATAGGCTAATTTTGATTTAGTGATATAATGTCCATCCATATATAAATGAAAACATTTGACCGGTCGATGTACAATCGAATTGTTTAATAAAATGCAAACTAATATTATCCAAATTATCATCTTGCTGTGGCTCGAAGGTTATAATACTTTCCTCGTGGATGTATGGGAACCGGGTAGCTTTTTTAATTTTTATACCCTACACAACTATGTTGTCAGGGTATTATAGCTTTGTGAAGCCCCAAAAGTTTGTAACGCCGCGAAATATTGGTCCTAGACCCATCTTTATGTATACCGATCGTCATATCTCGACTAGCTGAGTCGATCTAGACATGTGTGTCCGTCCGTTCGTCTGTCCATTATAATTTGTAAACACGATACAGGCCACAGTTATGGACCAATCTTCACGAAATTTTGCATGTAGGATGGGTTCTGGCTAATGAAGACCCCTATTGTTTTTGGAAAAGATCGGTTAATATTTAGGGGATGAAATGGACCAAATACTTAATTTGTATCGGTTTTTCTGGTCGCTCCAGAGGCCGCAATTATGGCCCAAACACCGCGAATTTTTGCATGGAGAATGGGATCGGGCCAAAGAATAAGCATGCCTGTTTTGATAAAGGTCGGTCAATATTTAGCGGGCCAAATGGACCCTAACTTTTGTGTGAAAAATGACAAAATTTGTATTCTATAGCGTATATATTTACCACTGAAGGACATAGGCCCGAGAAGTTGATAGTATATTCAAGAGGAGTGGTTGACCTTTAAATAGATACCAATTATATTGTAGTAGGTACTCGGATGCGGGAGTTACACTTAAATATTTACAGGTGCTTACGTATTCATATATTATTTAGTAACCTATTACCACACTGGAGGGCGGAAATATAGCGCTGATCGCTTCGAAATGTTCCATGCGGTTCCAGTTATGGTCAAGGGCAACGCCCAAAATGTCAGGTGATGATCGGATAATATTTTTCGGATGAAGTGGACCGAAATCTTAATTAATTTTACTTTTCGAGTCGAAAGCCGAACATCACAACACAACCCACGGTGAAGGGAATCTGGACAAGTAATTAGAGGTGCTGTACGGATTATTAGTAACATTTGCTGACCTCAAGCTAGTCAAAAGTGTTCAAATATCGCGAAATATTGCCCAATCTCAGAATATCGAACCACAGAAAGTTACATTTTCTTGGAAGTTGTGTAGGGTATCGTATGGTCGGCCCCGTCCGACTATACTGCTCCGCTCACTGGTTATATATACTAACGTGTAATATTTTGACAGCGTACTTTCGATATAAAGGAAGTAGCAGTTTATTCGTCCAGGCCAGATGTGATGAATTTCTGGGACTGGAAGGTGGAACGGGTTAGTCGTGGGGTTTTGCCTTTTCCTGTAAATACGAAGTTAATATGACAATTGTCAAAGGGGGCTCTACAGAAGTAAATGTGTGGTGTTATTAGAAAATCAATTTGAAGATTTGATTTTCATTTATCTTTTCAGATTGATAAATGAAAATGGTGTTCGTAGTGAAATGGTGTTCGAAACTTTCGCATTTTACCTTTTGAATTGGAACGTCAACATATTTATGACTACATGGATAGTTTCTATAAAATGTATGTAATGCATTCCATTAAGACCTGCTCAACATTGCCCGTTTTCAAGGGCCACTCAAGCCGCCCTTCTAGAACAGAGTCTATGTTTTGGACAAATGTCAATTTATTATTGTGCTCTGAAAAGGAATGTTCTGGTGTGATGCCAAATGTCCGAACCTTGACACGGTTGAATTTAATTCTTAGATGCAATTTCGCAACAATAGTGGACATAAATAAAACTTATCAAGTAAAGACATTTGTAAGCCACAATGCCCAATATGCCTGATGAGCCGCTTAACCAACGTCGAAACTCGTCGCAAAGTGGTGGGAATGTAGTATCTCTCTGGCTTTCCTTTTCATTGCAACTCCGATCATGTAGCTCATCTCGAAAGAGAAATTAATAAAAAAACATTTACATGAATGATCCTTCGCCCTAAAAAGGCATAAAAACAAAACTCAAATGTCAATTTAATTTGGACGATTATCCGAATGTTTTAGACGGTTTTTATAAAGCGGCTCTACTTGGATATGGTGAAGTTACTTGGTCCATGAACTTTACCAGCCAATTAAGTTAGATTAGAAAGTGTTCCGGTGCCGATTCGAAATATCAAAATGAGTCCAATTGGATAATAAAATGAAGTTATTTTCTTACATTATACAAATATTTTTTGTTTGCAGAATGAACACAAATAAATAGGTTTACAGCTAGAAAAAACAGCTAAAATTTTGTTGCTAAACTTAAAACACTTAAAATATGTCGAAATATGATAATAGTTTCAAACAGTAATGTCTGAGTGTTAGTGAATATTCTATTATTCTAACAGAATAATATTTCACTTTGACAAATACTAAACAGTGTAGATGTAAATTTTAATCGATATAATTCTTTAATCTTGAATCCTTGTGCATCTTTTTTGTTCTTATTTTTCAGTAAAATTTTCCATTATTTGAAATTGTGTTTTGAAATATTGTTTGAATATGTAAATTTTTTCCATATTTACTGTAAATTACTAGATTACTATTGTCTACCCAAGACCTTATCTTAAAATTTAATGTACTTTTGGAAACATATTTCGAATTGCCGGATTTGGGAATACACAAATGTTCATAATGTTAACACTTTGTGTTGGAGGTGTGGCCCAACAGGTCCCGTATTCATGCTTGATACATGTAAAGTAAATATATTATTAATTGGGTGGCGTAGGGGATGATAGACACCAAGCAATGCCTCTGATTGGCTTTAAAATGGCAAAGCCCAGGCCTATCCAGGCTTTTTCCCCTCTCATCGCAATTGCGGACATTGACGTCTCCGTGGTGTCGCCTGCGGTAGATATTTTCATCACCCGTTGAAATAGTGAGCTGAGTGCCGCGAGTTCACCCATAAGAACTATAAAAAATGGGTTGAGGCGTCGGGTTAGTTGCACACACTCCGAACCCCCACTTACTATGAAATAGTAAAGAAAAAGAAAGCCAAACCCCCCTAATATTGACGACCCCCACAAACGTATAAAGGACCACGATTTGCGAATCTGAACTTGCGCACGTTGTACAGAACAGGCGCAATCCTCGCAGCAAAAAACATGGTAGTTAGCAGCACAAGATTCAAGCATATCGATATACACAAGGCCACCTGGATCTCTCCGGATCAAGCAACGATAAATCAAATTGATCATGTTGTGATAGACGGAAGGCATTCATCCAGTGTATTAGAGGAGGAGGAGCGAATATCGATTCGGACCACTATCTTGTAGAAAACTCGACGTCGAAAAGCTGCAAACACAACAGATAGCCGCGGCCTACTCCCCTCAAATTACCTATCTGCTTCACGAATGCACTTTTTGTCCCGATAATAGTATAGAAGCACAATGGCAAAAAATTGCCCACTCCCTACAAACTGCAGCAAAAGCAACACTTGGGTACCAAAAACCACCACCAAGAATGTGAAAAACGCAGGGTATAGGGCAACCCTGCAAACAGTAACAACACGTAATGCGATGGAGAAACTTATTTTCAGAAAAAGAAGAAAGAACAAGAAAAACGAGAACGTGAGCAAATCGAGATATACAGGAATCAGAATGAGGCCCGGAAATTTTACCAACGAGTATAACACCAAACCGAAGGTTTTGGTGCAGGCACATCCTCCTGTAGAGATGAAGAAGGAAACCTGGTGACAGATACAGACAGCGTATTGAGGATCTGGAAGGTGCATTTTGAAAAGTTTTTGGTATCAAATAGTGGCGGTGAAGAAGATACCCCAGAACCAATAAGAGATGATGGTATGGAGTGTACACCACCTAGCCAAGATGAGGTCATAAAATCAATTAATCGGCGCAAGAACAATTAAGCAGCAGGAGCCGATGGGTTACCAGCCGAACTATTCAAGACTGGTGGTCAGATGTTGGTCAGGAGCATGCACCAGGTGATTAGTACAATTTGGCTAGAGGAATACATGTCCAATGATTGGAACCTCAGCATCCTGTGTCCCGTGCAAAAAGGAGACAGGAATTTACTTCTTCCCATCGCATATAAAGTGCTATCAAGTGTGCTGTGCGAACGATTGATGCCAACGGTCAATGACATTATTGGACCATACCAATGCGGTTTCAGACCTGGCAAATACACCATTGACCAGATTTTCACTCTGCGCCAAATCCTGGAAAAGAACCACTACAAACACGTCAACACATACCACCTATCCGTCGAATATAAAGTCGCATTCGACAGCCCTATCCGTTCAGAGGTGTTTAAAGCCATGTCTACGTTCGGCATTCCTATAATGGGTCGAACATTGCGAGCGATAACAGCCACTTTTTACAAATTGAGAAGGAATCTATCAATGTGGGACTGGCAGTAAACGGCGGGAAGACCAAGCTGATGGTATGATGGAACTTGAGAACAGCTTCGAGGTAGTTGAAGACTTTATATACCTTGGTACGGCCATAAATAAAACGAATGACATAAGTTTTGAAATTCGGAGAAGGATTGCGATGGCCAACAGATGCTACTATGGTCTAAGTAAGCAGTTTAGAAACAAGGCCACCTCCCGCCAGACCAAACTCACACTTTACAAGACGCTGATACTACCCGTGTTGTTATAATGATCTGAAGCATGGGTACTTGCGCAAGCAGATGAGGCAGCTTTTGGGATGTTTGAAAGAAAAATTCTCCGAAAGATCTACGAGCCGATATGCGTCGACGGTGAATATCGGCGTCCACATAGCCAATCGTGCGAATGAATGAGAATGCCCCAGCTCAAAAAGCATATAAAATCGAGCCTACTGATGGTTCCCGTAGAAGATGGAAAGACCAAGTAGAGAACAACATCATGGAACATGGTCTTTCAAATTGGAGGAGATGCGCACAAAACCGACACGCTTGCAAATCTTTTTCGGCTTATGGAACAACCGTTCTGTTAAAACCGGATAGTCCATTCGATGGGCCCATCATCCAAAATAAATATTACAATGTACAAATTTGGCATCAAAACAGACATTCCATACCATTGTTATTGGAAGAACAAATTTTAATTTAACTCGCATGCCATGTTCGCATGATATTATGAAATTATTTTCCACAATATATATGGATATGCATTTTCATTCAAACTTTGCACAACGTAATATTTTTACCAAACTTAGATCATGGTCCATGATCTTCCACAAAGTTTAAAAATATTGAAAATGTGAAAATACCTTTGAATTGAGGGCGTTATCTCAAACCGTTTGGGAGAGTAAAAAAATGGTTGTGAACACCTTTTTACACCCTTCACCACACTGTGGTACAGGTTATTATGTCTCTGTGCATATGTTTGTAACAGGTAAAAAGAAAACGAGATAGACACATGATTCTTTTTGAGAATATGCATAGAATCACTTTCATAGTCGTTTTATGCATGCCCGTCCGTCCGTCTGTCCATGTTAAATTGTAAACAAAGTACAGGTCGCATCCATTATTCGATTTGAATGAAATTTGGCGCAGCTCATTTATTTGGCCCAAGGACGAATCCTGTTGAAATTGAGAAAAATCGGGTCAGATTTAGATATAGCTCCCATACATATAATCGTCCGATTTACGGTAAACGGTGCAACAAGTCCCTAAATATATTTCGAGTTTCGTGAAGATGTGTGCTAAGTTTCGTGTGCTATGTATCGTGAAGATCCGTTCAGATATAGATATAGCTCTCATATAGTTTTTCGTCCGATTTTACATATATGGTGCACCAAACTCCTAATGGACAGCGTATCAAATTGAGACTTGAATGACGTTATTGGGTTTTGTTGAAATTGATGCTGATCCAGCCATAGCTTCCATATGTATTTCGAACGGGTGTCTGATTGAAATTCAAATTTTAACAGTGCGGCGTACCGAATAACGTGTATCAATTTTTGCTATAAATCGTTTTCCATAAATGTAACCCATGGCACGCAGACGACATTGTCCGATATGTGGGTGTATCTGTTGTGGATCAAGAGATATGGGCCTTAGACCCCACAAAAGCAAGGCAATTCTTTCGAAATAGTTTCTTTGGAAAATTCAGTAAAATCTCGATAATCCGGACTTCGTTAATCCGGTTTATCCGGTAATCTGAACTGCATTTCACAAATCATTGTGTATTATATAATCTGTCTTTATCAGATTACACAATCCGGATTTACAAGACACATTATTTTTTAAAATTTTTTTTGTATAAGAATCGTAGCATGGCATGAACCTTACAAAACTTTGTTGTCGGGGTATTATAGCTTTGTGCAGCCCCAAGAGTTTGTAACGTCGCGAAATATTGGTCGTAGACCCACCTTTAAGTATACCGATCGTCATATCTCGACTAGCTAAGTTCATCTAGACATTTGTGTCCGTCCGTCTGTCCATTATATTTTGTAAACACAGTTATGGACCAATCTTCACCAAATTTTGCCTGTGGGACCGGTTCTGGCCAATGAAGAACCCTATTGTTTTTGGAAAAGATGGGTTAATATCACTGTGATACAAAACAAAAATAATTTTTTTCAGGGGTTCTAATGTACCAATTCCGTTTAGTTGGAGTCCCTGGACCACGAAAATACCTTCGGTTTTTCTGGGTCACTTCGAAAATTAGTTTTATAACGGTAAATGTATAGAAAATCGTGGTCTCATTGATTTTCAATTTGAAACGCGAATAACTTATTTACTTTACAACGGATTTATATTATTCTTTTTTTCTTTCGAACAGTAGAATTTATCCTTTCGATCAAGACATATAAATCGGTTGAGAATTGGCTGAGTTACAGCGGTTGGAATGTGAAAAAAATACGACTGTACGATGAAATTATGATATCAAGCCATATAATTTTTATTATATTACGGGGAAGAAAATTAAATAAGCTTTTGAAAATGAGAAAAATCCAAAAAAAATCTGTTAAAAAATGGATGACTTATACACATTTTTGTATTGATTTTATGCATATTCTCTAAAGGAAATATGGGTCTATCTCGTTTCCTTTTGTCTGTTACAAACATAATATGGAAACGAGATATACCCCTATTTCCTTTAGAGAATATGCATAAAATCAATACAAAAATGTGTATAAGACATTTTCTTCCCCGTAATATAATAAAAGTTATAAGGCTTGATATCATAATTTCATCGTACAGATAAAGATCGGTCAATATTTAGCCGGTCAAATGGACCCTGACTTTTGTGTGAAAAATTACAAAATTTGTTTCTATAGCGTATAGATTTACCCCTGAAGGACCGAGTAGTATATCCAAGAGGAGTGGTTGGCCTTTAAATTGATACCAAATATATTGTCGTATGTACTCGGATGTGGGAGTTACACTTAAATATTTACAGGAGTTTTCGTATTCAGATATTATTTAACCCTTTGAGCCCCGATTTTTTCCGTAATCATAGAACAATTTTCTGTTCACAGATTTAATGCAACAATCCTAGATAGGATATGGACAACATTTTACATCGCTACATCCATGCATTCGGGAGATACAGTACATTCTTTCTGAAAAATAAAAGCCCAATATCAAGAAAACCAAATGCAAAATCGATGAAAAAATATTTTAAATTCTTCTTTATATTCTGTTTTACAAGAATCAGAAATAATTCTGATAGCAGAATACGTACATTTCAAATACGAATCGATTTAAATAATTTGGACTGTATACACAAATTAGTACTGTACACATGTTTCCCCTTTTCTATATTGAGAAGCTCATAAATAAAAATTTGCATTTTTTAGATTTTTCTTGTGATTTGTGACATATGAAAGCCAAAATATATATCTACTAGCAGCATATTAAATATAAGTTCTAAAACATTTTGTTGCCTGTGGGCAACATTGGGCCACAAAGTGTTAATAACACTGTGCAAAACAAAAAATAATTACCAGGAAATTCCAACAGATTATGAAAGAGGGGCTAAAAAAAGATGACACGTGTATCGGCGTTTTGAAAGTTTATGTCGGGAGGTAACCTAAAAAGGCGGGGCAATATTCCCCCTTTTTAATAATTTTGATCATTTTCGAATTATGATTTCTTGAAATCCTTGCATTTCAGGTATATAGTGTCTTCGGCAATATGACTGACAAAATATCGAGGAATATTTTGGTATGCAACTTTAACCCTCAACCAACTCATTGAAGTGGTCTTTTCGGTGCCCTTTTCCAGAAGTGATTGAAAACTCATTCAAAACGGGGTTAAAGCTGCTCAGAATTTTCTACAGAAATGTTCGTCATAAAGTTTTACTATAAGTCTCAAAATATACTAAAACACAAAAATCTTAAACGTCACAAATCTAAAAGAAGTCATTTCAGGGTTAATACCGTTCTTATTACTAGTTTTTACGCATTTTTCCCACAATATGTCTTTTTAGAAGGATGGTATAAGGGACAAAAATATTTGCCATCAATTTTTAGAATAAGTTATAATCTGTTGGAATTTCCCGTTAATTATCAAAAAGAAATTGAAATTTGTCGCACAATGTAATTAAAAGCCAGGTCCATAAATAATACAAAACTACATTATTACACTTTCCACCCCTTTTTTAGTGGAAAATACGATTCTTCAATTGAGAAATGTTGACTGAACTAACTTTATAAAATCCACTTGTCGAAAACATAATTCCTCTATTCAAGTGGGGGTTTGAAACATCCTTCGGCATTGTCCACACATCCTAACGCTATTCATCATAAACGTTTTGTAGGCACCATTCAAGTAATCGTTCACAAAGTGTTCGACTATGAAAGGTAATACACGATAATCGCGGACTATGATATGCAAGCACTGTCAACTGTACAAATAAAATTATATCTCTACCTCGTTAGAGTCTTCAACGTTTATTGTTATATTAATCGTTAAGACGCCGGAATGCCAAGAACTCCACTACCAATGTGTTGAATTTTCCAGTCGGAAAACAATATTAGATCTGGCCGTGTTGAATGTACATCTACGGCTTTTATATCATAGTTGCGCTGGGGACAGTGTTGCCAAAACTTTGTTGAGGAAAAATGCTAGATTTTGTTGAAAAAAATGCTAGAAAGTGCTAAAAAATTTAAAAAAGTGCCAGAAAAAAGTGCTAAACATTTCTAGAACAAAATTGTTAATATTTAATAATGAAATATTAATAAGAACCCCCACTTATTCTTAACGGCTTTTCGTTGTCGATTTAGCCATGTTCGTCAGATTGATGTCGCAATATTGAAGACAGAGCTTTGGAATTTTGCACATATGTACGTTGGTACTACTCCTATGAGATTTGATATTGGAAATGGAATATATCGGTCGTTTTTGGGTACACCATCCCCCAATATTTGTTTTTTTTTAACCTTTAAGGCACATTTTTTAACTTAATTGCTGTAATTTGTACATTGTGTTCTACCTGGATATATAGTCTTCTTGCTAGAACTTATCAATATTGGACCACTTTAAGGGTAAACATTATTAATATATTATTAATAGAGAGCGGTACCCTCCCCATTATTCGATATTTTTTCTATTTTTTGTTTTGATGGGGTTTAAAATCTTCCTACTAAAATGTAATAATACTAATAATGTCCAAATTTGGTTAAGGTAAATAACTGTAATTCCACATTGCGTACAAATATGAAGACAATTATCAAATTTCGTCCCATTTGCGTACTTTTAAGGGGACCCCCCATTCTCGGGGTCAATTTTTATTTAATTATTTAATTCGAATCTACACTAATTCAAGAATGTCCCTACAAAATTTCAAGTGAAAATCTCAAGATCTCTTGAAAATATAGCCGATTTATTGTGTCAGCATCAAGTGGCGGCTAAAGGGCTTCTCAAACTTTAAACGCGTTTTTCTCTTTTGCGAATGGCGGGTACGATAACTCAAAAACTAATAATCCAATCGATTCCAAATTTTTACACGTTTCTCGTATGAAATAGGATAAAGCCAATCGGTGAAGATCTTCCTTATTTTTTAACTTGGTTTTTGGTAAAAAATAGGCGATATTCCAAAAATAATTCTTCCTTATTTTTTAATTTGGTTTTTGGTCAAAAATAGGCGATATTCCAAAAATATTTCTTCAAAGGTCCCCCATTTTCTTAATTTTAGAGCGAAGTCAATAATCCTAGTTCATACGAGAGCCAGACATGTACCGGAATTTTTCTATTTTGGTCCTTATTCTGGCACAATCCCAATATAAAGGGGTACGCTCGCCTTTTCGGTAATCTAAAGTGGTTATAACATGAAAAATGTTTTCAGAAAGTTCCAACATAATTCATGTTCATTATTTTTACATCGCTCTCATAAAATGTACAACTTAATTTGGTTTTTCATTTTCCCAAATAAACAACCCACCAACAGACAATGTCGTAGTCACCACAGGAAGTACCCGACCATTTTTTAAGAAATTTGGAATGCACGGCACATGCTAGATAGCATTGGGAAATCAAATTCATCGAGTGAAACATAGCGAAAATTCAATGCATCAATATAAAATCGAAAAAGGGATTTTTTGGATTGAAACCAAATTTAAAAAAAAAATTCCTAAGAAATTAAAAAATGCTGAAAAAAGTGCTAGGTGCTAGATCGATTTTTTGGTGCTAAACGAGTTCAAAAAGTGCTAAATCTAGCACTAAAAGTGCTAAATTGGCAACACTAGCTGGGGATAACATTTCAAAGTATCAATATAACAAAGAAGGATTAATTCGTACTTACCTCAAATAGAAATGAGGTAATTCTCAAAATGAGAAATGAAACTAAAATAATTGCCATGCTTTGTAAAAGTTTGCGCTGATTTGCTTGATCCATTTGCCTTCAAATGTAAGACTGTTTTCAGTTTATCAGTTTATATCTCTTCTCTATATATATATAAAACCTCTTCTCTATATATAAATCATAATAAAAATTATGTTCGTGATCGCTAAAAAACTACTGCACCGATTGGAATCAAATTGTATGTACGGGCTCTATGGGTCGTGAGAAGTGTTTCTGTGTAGCTTGAAGTTCATCCGACAGATGGCGCAATATTTAGTTTTTTTTGTGGTTTTTCACCATAATTCAAGAACTACGGCACCGATTTTGACCAAACTTTACGTATATGTTCTATGAGGCGTGAGTAGTGTTTTTGTGTTTAATTTTAAGTTCGTCCGACAGATGGCGCGATACATAGCTTCTTTGTATTTTGCCTGATTAAATATTGCGTGCTTAATCGTCGTGTGCCGACGTTAAGTATTCGGACACCGACTCATATAAACTGTTTTCGTGAAAAGCGCGTGGGAGTCAAACGTAAAAAGAATAACTTATCAAATTGAAGTAAAATTAATTTAAATCTAATTATAAAAAATGATGTAAAAATGTATAGTAACTCAATTGAGAACGGCGGCACCGATTTGACTCAAAATTTCTTTCAGTTGTCTGTAATTGAGGGAATGGGAATGCTTTTATGAAAGAACATTTTTAGAAAAATCCGCGAAAATCTTGCAAACATATTTTGAAGGAACGGCTGGACCGATTTGCCTACAATTATGTGGGACATATACCATAAAGATACTATACCGACAATTTACAGAGAAGTTCCTTATCTTACATGAAATACCTAATTAAAGGGAATGTATACGATATTTGTTACTATTTTCAAAGTACATAAAATCGTACTATGCTAAAACATGGACCAAATATAAGGAGGTTTAAAAACGCACAATAGTACTTTATAAAACGAACACCTGGCATCTATCCCACTCGATGTCTGAATCATTGGCTGAAAATTTAACGTATTCTAAATAGGAAATAACGCCAGCTTTATTTGTGAAAAATGTCAATACATATACATAGGATATACCACAATGTCCATTACAAATATCTTAACAATTTAGCTAGCTATGGAAAATTGAAAATTTTATTATATTTGGGAAGTATATATGTATATAAATTTGAATCCTACATGGAGACAATTGCGCATTAGGTGCTCCAGGTGTCTGACTAATATGTGTCTTTATGGTTCCTCAAATATATTTTTAATTATGTGAAAAATGTTTGAATTCAATACGACTGCACAAATTTGACTCAAATTTTCCTCCGATTGTTTTTAATTGCAGTGAGAAGAGTTTTACCAAAGAAAATTTTGAAAAAAATTGAACACAACACACCTTTTATAAAACTTATGAATCGTATGTGATCAATATAGTAATAGTAATTATCTTTTGAGATAAGAGAAGTTAGATCAAAACTTGACCTTCTCCTGAAAAATGTTTGGTGAAATAAGTTTGACCAATTGATGAACTAAAACACCACACATACTGACATAAGTTAATATTTAATAATAACAATATTACTTAATATACTGGAATATCAGTAAATGAAGGTTTACCGCCATGAGGAAAATATTATGAATATTTTCTTATTTTATAGAAATTTGACGTACATTTTTCGGTAAATATTTACTGAAATATATTTTCGATGAATTCGAAATTGAATTAATTTTTACCAACCCTATATTGATGCAATTCTGATAAGGCAAAGCAACGTTTGCCGGGTCTGCTAGTTTCATAATAAAAATAATATCCTTGTTGTTGTTTCTTTCTGACCATCTTGTTTTAGTCTTTGTAAAATCTCTCGAATAGTGGTTGAAAGCGTCCTGTGAAATCGGGTATATTTGAACAATTCCGAAAGTTGTTTAGTACATGCGTTTTATAGAATGCATTCAGGAAATCATAAATATAGTGACGTTCCACTATGAGCCAAAGATCCTATTTTTTGGCCATAATTAGATCAGTGGGTTTATGAAATAACTAAATATCACATATAAGCGGTTCAAGGACGCTGATTACGATTCTGCAAGAAAAACGTACAAAATAAATAAGGTGGATCGAAAACGGCGGTCAATTTTTCTACAAGTTGAATTAATTAAATTATTTTTAAACGCGTTTTGTAGAGTACGGCCACTAATTACAAATATAAAATCAGAGTTTGAAAATCGAGTAAAATAAATAAAAATGGCGGACCAAAAATTAAAAAAAAAAACTAAATATTTCATTTCTTGGCAGCATTTATAATAAGAATAGTAAGAAATCCACCATAAGGTGGAGTGTACATATTTTTTTAAAATTTAGAATTTGAAGTTTATGAGCGTGTCTTCTTTCTATTTTTGGCTTCTAAAGTTTCGGTGGATATAAGTTTATTAATAATTGAATTCGTATAAAAAAATTCAAATGCACATATAAGTTTGACTTTCGGATTTAATTTAATGTTTCCCAATATATTTAGAAAACTTCCACATAACGGTACCCAAATATTATGTTAGCTTTTTATACAATCCAAGATTTAAGACAGAACTTTGATATTTGCACATAATTTCTAATTTTCATAACCCATTTGGTATTAAAAATTTTAAATTTTGGATCACATTTTAGGGTACCCCCAATATTAAAGAGGATTGCTTCTATTTTAATATTATGTATACTTATTGAGCAGAAAATCTCCCTAATTAAAATGATCATGGCCGTAATTTTATATTCCACCAAGGTTCCAAATATCCCCCATTTAACAGTATTCCAAATTTGTCGATGCTGTGGGGCAAGTTTTTAAATCTAATCGGCTATAATTTGGCATTTGATTGTTTTATTTGGTAGAATGAATCGTATTAAATTATCAATATTGGTCCACTCTTTAAGATATCTCCCATATAACGGTACCCACAACGGTCCAGTGTTCCAACCAAACTTGGATTACTGTTTTGGATGATCCAAATCTCTTTACCATAATGATCAATATTGGTCCATGTTTCCGTATAACTGGGATTCAGACTGACTATTTTGCAAAAACAAAATACACATGGTATCCCAAATAAACCGCCAACACTACTGAAGTTGTAGACGCAGGCAAGGTTAAACTGTTTGGTTTGATGCTGTATGCTAGCAACACCAACAAAGTCGTTGTGTGCATTTGTCGCACAGTGGGAAAGGTATGGTATTGTTTGTAAATGCCTTGTTAACCTCGAAGTGAGGCACCAGCGAAATTCTCATGCAGTTTATGTCGTTGGTCAGCTAAGTACTTCGCTTTGTTACAAGAGACATTTGGGTATGAAAGATTTTTGTATAGAAGCAATAGCGCCCGGAGAGAATATCAAAAAAAAAAAAAAAAACTAAGGGAACTGATGAGGATCAGTGGCGTGATCCGAAACTATAGTCTTCCCTGCCTTACCCCTCGGCAAATAATGTCATACATTCCCCACTAATAAATAGTTCTTTTTTATAAAAACAACAAACTGGGATTCAGCCTGTCTATTTTGCAAAAACAAAATACACATGGTATCCCAAATAAACCGCCAAAACTACTATAATGGAAAACATTAAACTAAATCCGAAAGTCAAGCTTATATGTGCATTTAAATTTATTTTCCACGAATTAATAAACGTATATCCACCGAAACTTTAGAAGCCGAAAATAGAAACAAGACTCGCTCATAAACTTCAAATTTTAAATTTTCAACAATGTTAGAATCTATTAATTTATGTATATTAACATATAAATTATATAAATACAACCGCTTATAAAATGTAAAATTCTTATTTTAAAGATTTTAAAGGTACTGGTTTAATTTATTAAAGTATAATCGATTAACTCCACTATTTGTATAGTCTCAACTTTTCATATCCTCCACCATAAGGTGGACTGTATATTAAATTTGCCATATATCCATATACAGGTTAATATACCTCGATTTACCATACAAAATTAAATACTAAATCAAGATAATTTCACATAAAACCTACTTTTGGATCAAAAAATAATTACTTCTCCTTAAAGTATACTACAAAATACATTAGAATTCTAAATAGTTCCCTACCAAAAATTTGACAGCTATGCACAATTGGGATCCAGGTGTATTTAATATGGTGTATGCATCAGATACAACAACAAATATTTTACAAAAACAACATTGTTGTTATAGAAATTAAATTGTCATGTTGACAATAAGTTTTTGACAACAAATAAACAAAAACAATTATTAATTTATTTTTGTCAAAAATTATTCTTTGAGGAATAAATAATGAATTTGTGTATTCTTGGGTTATTGGTGGTTTTAGGTCAGTGAAAAATAAAGTTTAAGACCTGGTCGCGACTAATTTTAAGTTTCCCACAATTAGCCCATGGCTAATTGTCATGTTGTTTATATTGTGGATTACAATCTATTTTTTCTATGGGTTGGCTTCAAATCTTGCCCTTTTAAAGAAAATTGAAGGACATAAATCCCCGGCCAAAGACTAAATCATGGAATTTGTGATGACCGTATAAAAGGCGTATTTAACCTCCGCCGAGAATTGTGACAAGCACCAAGGGGCCGATTCCAATATAGGCTAACATAATCTCCTAGATTTTATGAGTAGCTAGGATTTCTAGACAGATTTCAACACATAGCATAAAATATGTGGACCAATCGGCGAACGGGGTTATAACTGAGCCTAGGTTTCCTATCCGTCCCCCTCTATGAATGTAGCTTTCTGGAATTTTTATTTTTAAAAAAACCTAAATTTAAAGACAATTTTTGAAATCGAAATGTTATATTCAAGGCCTATATAAGGTCGGCCAGTAAGCGAATTCGTAGAGAAAACTTAAGTTTAACGTCAATTTTTTTTGCCGAGGCGAAAACTAATTGTTTCTCCTTTAAATAAAAAACACAGCCAAAACACAACACAATCTATAATTTGTAGGATAATTTACTTGAAAATCTTCTTTAAACTTTTGAAATCTTCTAGATGTGCTTCGCAAAGACAATATGTATAGGTTTCAAAATATGATTTGACAAGAAACTTTATACTCACCTGTGCCTGCTGGCCGACCTTATATAGGCCTTGGTTATATTGAAAAGGTTTTTGACAATTTAATTTACAAGCAATAAAGAAAAAAGTTTGAAACCATATGATTGTCACTTACACCTTATTAAATACACCTTGATTGGGATATTTTAATTTATAATAAATATTACGATAATTTTAAATTTCGATTTTAAATTTTCATGATTGTGCTGGTAAATGATTACCAATGCATGTTAAGGTTTATAAGGAAGGAAGTTTTTCAATGATTGGCTTTATCCTAGTTCATATGATAGCTATAAACTCCCAGAGAAACGTGTAAAAATTTTGAACCGATTGGATTATTAGTTTTTGAGTTATCGTGCCCGCCATTCGTAAAAACACTGCTTCGAGAAAAATGCATTTACAGTTTGAGAATCACTCTTGCCGTCACATGATGCTGGCACAATAGATCGACTGTAACTTCAAGAGTTCTTAACATTTTCACTTGAAATTTTATAGGGACATTCTTGATTCGAAAAAATCACAAAACCAAATTAAATTGTTGGACAACGAGAATGGGGCTCCCCTTAATACAACAAATGTTTTTATGCATTTTGAACTTATGGGCAGCAATTCCTACCAAAATTATAAAAGTATTTTCACAGAAATTATGAAACCTGTGATATGGGTATGTATACGAAAATAAATAACTGTTGATAAGTCAATGTTTTATTTCATTTTAATACATGTCTATAGTTTGGATTTCTTACCATGGTTTAAACACGCTATTAAATGGCATGTGTCAAGTATTTATTTAGATAAAATCCATCTACATAAATTTGTCTTTCCTTTTATACTCTCCACCATAGCAGCAATTTTTCGTAATATTAAAATACGTTTTTTTAATAAAATATTCTTCGAAAAATATGTTGGTAAACATGAATTTCAATACTCGAGTTCAGAATTTTTACTATATAAAAAAATACTTTGGTAAATGTTTCTATTTCGTATATATGTTGGTTTTTTTTTGTGAAATTGATTGATTGATGTTGAAAAATCGATCTTAGTTTTGTGCTACGGGTCAATAGTTCAACCGGTCACAGTTTAGTTAAACAAACTTTTTCGAAACTACGTCAGATAGTTTCGATGCGCCCTTTCTTGTGGCATCAGTCATTCAAATAAATGGAAATTCAAATTATAAAATTACAGACAACTTGCTAGAAAAACGTGCCCAAACCCCTCTTAATATCGAAATATGAGGACTACTCCTTAAAAAAATTGGCCCATATTTATAGTTTTTGGTAAGAAGATATGATTCCCAATTACATTCTAAAATACATAAAATCAGCCAATTCGGTTAAAAAACCTGCACAAAAGCCCAACAATTCCGAATAATGGGGTATTCCATTATATGGGCGCTTCCAGAAAAACTAGTCCAATATTGATTATTTTCGGTACGGAGATCTTCTATGCAAATAGAACCCAAAATTCAAAATTATAGCCAATTCGATTGAAAACAAATCCACATGCAGGGGACGTGGTCTATTATTATAATTCTACACAAATTTGGTGAGTCTTGCTTATCGGGAGATATGTACAGTTTTGTTGTCATTTTAAAGGTAACTTCATAATGCCTCTCTCGTAGAAGTCCTGCTCTCTATTTGAAAATAAAACTCTAGTAGTCGATTTTCATAATCCTCCCTAGATACCAATTTTTTATCATTAAAAAATTTTGCAAGAAAAAATGATAATCGCTTGTTGGCAAGTCCGACTGTATGGCGGATGCATCAAAAATTCTCAACCAAGCTCCCGAAGTTTCTGGCGAGTCACTATAGATGTGTGTGGCCTAGAGTTGCCGTGGTGGAACACGACACCACTCCAGTTGGCCAATTTTGGCCGTTTCTGGTCAATTGCTATCTTCAAACGGTCCAGTTGTTGACACTAGAGATCAGAATTTGGCGTTTGGTCATTTGGAACCAATTCATAATAATTAATCCTCTTTCAGTCCCACCAAATGCATAGCAGAAACTTCTGACCGTTAGTCCTGGTTTAGCCACCGTTTTAGGTGCTTCACCGCTCTTTGACCACGATCGTTTTCGCACAGAGTTATCGTATGTGATCCATTTCACATCTCCAGTCAGTTAAGGAAACGGGTCTATATCATTCCATTTGATCAAGACTTCGCAGTTGGAAATTCGATCCATCCTTTTTTTCGGTTAATTGGTATGCCACTCAAACATCGAGCTTCTTTTTCAATCCACTGTGTAAATGGTTTAAAACTGTTTAATGGTCGATTTTTACCTCTTGGGCGATGTTACGACTGCTAACATGCCATTCAACTTCTATACTTTCTCCGATTTTATCGACATTTTTGACGAAACAAATAATGAATTTCTTTTTCCTCAACCTAATATTTTATGCCGCAAAAATCGCGATTTCAGCCATAGTGCAAATTATTGACAGTTCATACCCTACAATGTATGGAATTCTAAGATGATTCATCCATCTGTTTTAATCATTCTATCTTCGGAAGTCACCTCCAGGAAAAGATACTACGGGTCTATCTCCTTTCCTAGAGCTTGTTACAAGCATATGAACAAATATACAATGTTCTTTATCACTGAGTATACAAATGTAATCCATACACTGCTTCGTAGATATCATCTTTGCCACCGTAAAGCTATTAAATGTGGTCATAAAATGGTTGCCTTCGTTCTGCTACTGCATCACAGTTGAATGAAATCAAAACACAGCAAAAAATGTCATACGTTTTTAATTTGTTTACATATCCATATACATATATATTTATTATTCCAACAAAACAAACATAAATATATACGAAGTTTTTATTTTATTTATTTTCAGTTAAGTTAATTACAATAATACAATGGAAAGTGGTTACAGGTGCGAAAAAAAGAAACGTATAAAATGTGACATCATTGTGGTTGTTGTCATCCATCCCCTGTCACAATTTGTCACGGTTTCTGATGTTGCCATAAAAAATAATCTTTGAACATTTGAATTTTGGTTCAAATCGTTAGCAGAACTGTGTGGCCATTTTCAACTCTCCTCGCGGCCAGTATAATTCATTCTGACGATGACAACTATGTTTGTCATAAAACAAGTGAGATTTCTAAATTAGTTTTAGTAAATTTTTGTTGATTTTAAAGCTTTAACAACACATTATTATTTCCAAATGGGTGGTTTTCTATGCGGCAGCGGTTTTGATGGTTTGCGACCCTGTCAGAAAGCCTTCTTACATGACGTACAATGCATGTGCAGGGATTCTCGACTGGCCATCGACACCATTGGTTCGTGGGCATATGTTCTGATTTCGACAGCATCTTCGACAAAGACAATTTCCAGAATATCTTTAACGCGCAACCAATCCAGGCGATCAATGCCACAACCCAAGCGTGGTATGGCCAATTTGGTGACACCATTTTTACGCTATTGAATGAAAAAACAAATTATTATAAATTTGAATATTATTATTTTAGATTGTGTAATTTGTTCACCATATGATCTCGCGCAGCAATTAGAGCATAAAACAATGCCACATATGTTCCACGTTCGTGATTCCGCTCTTTGGTCACCAAGTTGTAAACATAACGATTTTGATCTTTCAACACGGCCACATTGCCGGTATGCTTATCCTGTCGCAGTTGCTCTGTAACACGGGTATTTTTGCAATTGAATTGGACACCAATACCCGGACACATGGCAAAATCTGCACTAATCGTGTGTACCACTGCACAATTGTCCGGCGCTGAAACATTGCTTCCACGCTGTTCTGTGAAACGACATCTCGGAACGGTTAACTATAAATTTCGATGGTGAATATTAGTATAATTATATATGCAGATTCTGAGAAAACCTACCTTTTCGGGACGATAATTGCAAATCATAATTTCGGTATTGTATTCACGACCGAAAATTGCCAAGATCATCTTTTTTATTTTCGGCCATTCCAAGCCATCACTGCCACAACATATACGGGGCATTGCAACTTTGTGAACTCCATGACTTTGCTGAAAATAATAAGGAAAAACCAGTGAGCGGAGCAGTATAGTCGGACGGGGCCGACCATACGATACCCTACACAACTACCACGAACTCTAACTTTGTGAGGATGTTTATTCCGAGTCTGAGTAATATTTCCTGATATTTGCCCCCTCTTGTACAGCCCCCTCTTGTACAGTCCTTCTAATTACTTGTCCAGATTACCTTCACGGTGGGTGTGTTGTGATTTTCGGATTATACTCTACTCGAAAACACACAAAAAATTATGTTTTCGGTCCATTTCATCCCAAAATTTTAATCTGATCATCACCGAAAATTGTAGGCGTTGTTCTTGACCATAACTGGAACTTCGTGAAAAATTTCAAAGCCATCAGCGCGATATTTCTCCCTTTAATGTTGTAATGGATTACTAAATAATATCTGAATACGTAAGCACATGTAAATATTTGAGTGTAACTCCCACATCTGAGTAGATACATCACTATATTTGGTATCAATTTAAAGGTCAACCACTCCTCTTGGATATGTTATCAACTCCTGGGGTCTACATCCTCCAGGAGTAAATATATATGCCATAGAATACAAATTTTGTCATTTTTCACACAAAAGTCAGGGTCCATTTGACCCGCTAAATATTGACCGATCTTTATAAAAACATGCATGCTTATTCTCTGACCCGATCCCCTTCTCCATGCAAAAATTCCCGGTGTTTGGGCCATAATTGCGGCCTCTGGAGCGACAAGAAAAACCGACAAAAATTTAGTATTTGGTCCATTTCATCCCCTAAATATTAACCGATCTTTTCCAAAAACAATAGGGGTCTTCATTGGCCAGAACCCATCCTACATGCAAAATTTCGTGAAGATTGGTCCATAACTGTGGCCTGTATCGTGTTTACAAATTATAATGGACAGACGGACGGACGGACGGACGGACGGACGGACACACATGTCTAGATCGACTCAGCTAGTCGAGATATGACGATCGGTATACTTAAAGGTGGGTCTAGGACCAATATTTCGCGGCGTTACAAACATTTGGGGCTGCACAAAGCTATAATACCCTGACAACATAGTTGTGTAGGGTATAAATATTGAATAAAAATGTTTATGCAAATACAATAGTCGGGCGAACCGACCATATGATACTCCACTACGCAGAGAAATTAAATTTCAATAGATCTAAAATATGATGAGACAAATGTTTAAAAATGGTATATATGGACCATAGTTTTGGTATTGCCTCAATATCACGGAACTCAAATATTGATTATTTCGGACTCCTTCTCCAACCGAATTGGATCTAACATTCATGTTTAAGACAATATTCCTTATTTAAAAGTAGTCTACATATAATGGTAGCTCCCAAATTTCGATATTTCTCCACGTCTCTCACCCAATATGGGTGTAGTATAATATATTCTATTATAATTGGGTAGAAAATTTCCCATTAAATAGCTGTCAACATTGGGCCACTGTTTAGGGTAGGCCCCAATTATCCGGAACTTCGGAACGGCAAAGGCCCCATATAAATGTCCCAATCGATTTTATGTATATTGCCAAACGCCGTTTTTACTTGTTTTCAAATTCAACTTGTCCTCAAGCCGAAGGAACTTAAATCCCGTATTACTTCTTAATGTTTCCTGTTGCCTTTTTAAACCCTACACACCGAAAGGAAACGAAATAGACCCATCATTGTTTCTTTTGAGGAATCGATTTATGAATGCTCGTCCGTCCGTAAGTTTTCAATGTATTTTGATAAAAAAAAAATTACAGGTCGTAATTATTGTCCAATCGCGATGAAATTTATAATACTTCTTTGACACAAAGACGAACTCTATTGAAATTGATTCAGACAAAGTTATGATTCCAAAATATATTTTCGTTCGACTTTTCGTAAATTGTGTACCCAAAACCTAACGTTTCTCCGATTAGCACGAAAGTTTGTATAGCGATTAGCACGAAAGTTTGTACTACATTGAACATAGATCAAAGCGAATCAGTTTGCATAAGGGGACCCCATTCTGGGTTTCAAAAATTGATTTTTTTTGGTATTTAATTCGAACCCACATTAATTCAAGAATGTCCCTATAAAATGTCAAGTGGAAATCTGAACAACTCTTGAAGATATAGCCGATCTTTACCAATTGGATTTATGATTCACAATAATGTGGAGTGTATATTAAATTTGTCATTTCGTTTACAACATCTCGAAATATTCACCGAAGACACAAAAAGTATATATATTCTTGATCAAAATAAAATTCTTTCTCGATTTATGCGTTTCCATCTGCTTGTCTGTTGAAATCACGATAGAGACCGCAATATTTAAGATAGAGCTCTGAACAGACATTGCTAATACTTCCAGGATGTTTTGTATTGTATGGGATATGTCGGATCACGATTAGTCCCCATATAACGGTGCCAAGAAGTATTCGATATTTTGGGGATTTCGAACACATTTTCAACCAAATTGGATGTAAGTAGGTATTTTGGGTTCTCATTGTATAGCACATATCCGTACTAAAAATGATTAATATTGACCTAGGTTTCAGGGTAACCCCCATAAAACGGTTCCCCAATATTCGGTATTTTTCACACGTTTTCGATCAAATTGTCAGTAAATAAGCATTTTGGGTTCTCATTGGGTGTCAAACCCACTACCAAAAGTTATTAATATTGACTCAAGTTTCAGGGGACATTTCTCAATCGAATTGACTGTAATTTTTTATTTTGTGTTTTCATTGGTATATTTGAACACGTTTTTTAATCAAATTGGCATTAATTTAGTATTTTGGGTTCTCATTTTACATACACATATCCTTTAGGTAGATTAGACACAGCATCTTTGGAGGACCATTTGAAATGGTATCTGACGAAATTAACTGTATGAAGAACATAGATATTTGAACTAAATTAAAACCACCCATACACATACCAATCTGAAATTTATGAAACATTGAATGTCAATCATCGAGCAAAATATGTATAAGATCTATATATAAATTTATCTCGACATAAAATCCAATACACGTTATTCTAGTTTCCATTTGGTATGTTGTGCACTAATTTATCCTAAGCAGACAAACTTTACTTATTTGGTACATAATTTTAATGAAATCGGATATGAATGCTATATCTAAACCTGAAACGTCTTCTGCTAAGCGAACAGACATAGGCTCCTCCATTTGCATAAAATCGAAAATATATATTAGGGAGCTATATCTACATCTGTACCGATTTCAACAACAACATATTGTGCAAATTAAACAGGATCTATGGTGCACCATTTACATAAAATGGGACTAAAGTATATATGTGAGCTATATTTAAATCTGAACCGAAATAAAACTTAACTATAGAACAAATATAAAATCGGACGGAAATATATATGGATTCTATATCTAAATCTGAACCTATTTCAACAAAACTTCACAGATGTCAGCATGTAGTATCTTCAATATGGTATGTTAAATTTTGTCTAAATCGGAAAACATTGACTGTATGGTGCTTCATTTAAATAAAATCGGACGAAACTATATATGGGAGTTATATCTAAATCATAAGTTCATTACGCAGTGCAATATCGGCTAAATTTTACTCTTTGGTGCATTTAAATAGCACGAACCTATATATGGGAGCTACATATATCTAAATTGGAATCGATCGAAACATAAATTCGACCCGTAATTTGTTCACAAAAATACACGTACGGGCGAACGGTCCATGTTTGGGTATTTTGAGAATTTTGTTCACGTTTTTCAACCGAATTGGCTGTAATTTGGTATTTTGTATTTCAATTGGCATTCAAATTCCACTATCAAAAATTATCAATTTCGTTTTTGTGATGAAGCCTAGTGGTGGTCAAAACATATGCAACGTAAATTGAATATGTGAAAATACGTTGTAATCTTTTTATTTGATATTAAAAAATAAGTCAACTTGCTATTTTTACAACGCTTTAGGTACAATTGAAACTGTAATTGTAATTTTTCCTAGAAATTTTTGGTATTTTGCTGTAAATTTTATCGATAAAATGGATAAATCTATTCTAGCTGGATCAAAACATATGCAACTCTAACTAATTAAAATAATATTGCTATTTTAGGTATTATAGTTTCATTTTTTTTCGCAAAATTTCAGTATTCTTGAGTCTTAAGAGGTAATTTTAATAAATATGTAATAAAAAATTGTAATATATGGTCACAAACAACCAAATAGAAATGACAAGCGATAAATTCGGGTTTGGGTAAAAAAACACATTGTGGGCAAAAAGAAAAACTCATGCCAAACTCAAATTATGCCATTGGAATATCTCTAAGAGTTAAGAATATGGAATATATCTATAGTTAAGTATAACACCACAATCTCAGTTTCGTTGACACATCTTCGAGGAAGTTCCCTATACAAAAGCCGTCGTATTCATAATATGTCCAAACAGATGGTCAAAAAAATAATTTATTACAACTACCAAAAGACCTTCAAAAACCAATAGCTGCCAAATGTTTGCGTACACACCAACTACAGACCAGAAAACAGTCTTGAAAAACTTATTGCGAGTACATTAAAAACATAGAAGAACGGTTCACTGAAATAGGGACGAAAAAACGTACAAGGACTCGAGATAAAATAATGGTTTTACAATTCATTCAATTTGACCGAGACAAGTCGCCTAAAACTAACCTGCTAACAAATATATTTCTGGTTAAACGTGAAAAGGAATAAGCCCACTCTTTCTAGATATTGAGACTTTGATACAGACAAGTTCAAAAAGCTATAATTCACTTCTTGTTGTTTTCAAGTGATGAGTAAATATGCAAAGTCAAATTCATCACATGCCGCTGGCTGTTTTTTGTCGCTCCTGTAAAATTTTAAAATATGGACTTATTGCCTTAACCTATTAAGCGATAAAAACCATTTTCTTCACAAAAAATTTAGAGCATAAATTCCAAAACGCCATAACTTAATAATTTACTCGGCTTAGATCCTAATAGGGAAATTTCCACCCCATTTTGCATAGTGTAATCTATCGCCTATTACAGGTAGCATACTTCTCACATTTTAAAATGTGAAATTAATACTATTATTTTATACGTACATCCAATTGGACTTACCATATGATGTCTTAAACATATCAACGATGCTTCCACATTGGCATAACTGCTCTTGTGATACATGCTGTCTTTGGTCACCAGCAAATATATGAAACGGGCATGATCCTCCATGACGGCAACATTTCCACTGGTAATATATTGGCGACTAAGATTATCATATTGGCCAAAAATCACTCCCACCTTCCATGCTAATTTACCCTTTTCGGCATAAAAATCGGCGGTGCTGCTAAAGGCCAACGAATACGTCTGTGGAATTTGGAAGATGTCAGCTTTCACTTCTGTTAACTTAAAGGCTGTCATGATGATGATGACGATGGCTCGTTAGCATTTCACACGTTCGTCAACAAATGTGGTTTTGTGCCTTCTTCGTCTACTTCTTCTTCTTTTTTCGGTCAAATAACAAATCCCGAAATTAAAAAACAATGACGACAAAGATAATCACTTAATGATTTGCTATTATAATTTCGATTTGGTTTGCAGAGATGTTTTTGTTTCCGCTATGTTGGTGGTTATGAATCCAGCGTGTTTGATTGGTATTTGTTTCCTCTGTTTTAATCAGCTTAAAGTTTGGGGGCATCCAATATTGCCGCGATGTTGTTTTGAGTTCCTACTTCGCCGGTTATTAGACAATAGTTTGTATTTCCCCTATCTTCGTTAATAACTGATTTCGTGTTTGGGGGTTTCGCTGCTATTTGACCTTATTAAAAATGCCGGTACACCGTTAGAATGAAAAATAATAATTCTAGAAAGAAAGACAAAGAAAACAAAAACACACCAATCAAAATAACATAAAAATTGTTTTCGTTTAAATTTGCGGTTTCTCCATTAATGAACTTTAATTTTCGCAATTGCACCTTACAAAGAAATGAAAACCTCAAAACCAAACCAAAACGAAGCGAAACGACACACAAACAAAACCCAGCAGTCATCAACCAATTTTGGCACAGTTCATGCCAAAAAAACAAAACAAAACAATGTTTGTATGTATGTCAGTCGACAAACCGGCAATAAACAGCGTCGTCATATCAATCAAAAGTCTTTCTGGCGGTGACAGTAACTTATGAATAATGTTGTTGTTATTATTTTTTTCTTTTTTTACGTTTAATGCCTTAGCCATGGTTAATTAAAAAAATGTTACTATTTTCGATTGGAATGTAGAAATATTTCATGTTTATTGGTGACAATTCGTGTGTTGATTAAAACAATACAGAGCAAGTGAAAATTTGATGTGATTTTTTTTAGAGGGGGATTGAATGAAATAGTTGTAGTGTTTGAATGATGAAGTAAAATTTTTTCCACGTTGTAATATAGAAAGTAGATCAATTTTTTGCCCTACATACCTTCTGAAGGTGTATTGGATATATACTTTTGTTAGGGCAAATTTTTCAACTGAATTTCCCTACTGCACATTTTTCGGGATACCCAATATAATTCGATTGGGATAATTTCGCCCTAATTGATCAATATTCTCATAATATTGGTTATCGGTATAGTAAATCCTCTACTAACCATAACCACTAAAGGTTCGTACCACATGTTAAAATATGAGGGTATATATACTTTGATACGCCAAAAATGTGCTTCATCGAAATATTTTCCCATATTTGTCTGGACAAAATCCGTTTCAGACAATTTCGAATTGATTTACAAATGTCCGTCCGTCTGTCTGGCTGGTGCGAACGATAACACTCGAAGTGAGTAACCGATTTCATCCTAACTTTCCACATCGTAATATTTCTTCCTAACATAGTTCAAGTTCGAAGATGGGGAATATTGGTCGATTCCTTGTGGTACCTCCACCATAAAATGGTCAATATTGTGCAATGAAATATTTAATAATATCATGGGAACGAACTATCCGATTCGAACCAAACATTGTAAACTTTTGAGAGCAAGTAAGGTACTTCCCCCACAAATTGTCGATATTTACAAATCCAATATTAGACGAATGGAATGTCGGATTTCACCCAAACTTTGCACAACCTATTATCTTTACCAACTCCTTCTGGTACCTCCCCAACAAAGGATCCATATTTGAAAAAAAATTGAAGCGAATTGAAAAACTGATTTGGTCAAATAAATGCGATCTGTAGCATTTATGATCCGATTTGAATCAAATTTTGCAAACTTTGCACAACCTATTATCTTTACCAACTCCTTCTGGTACCTCCCCACAAAGGATCCATATTTGAAAAAAATTTAAGCGAATTGAAAAAATGAATTGCTCAAATAAATGCGACCTGTAGCATTTATGATCCGATTTGGATCAAATTTGGCACAAATCACTTATTTGGCCCAAGGACGAACCCTATTGAATCGGTTCGGATTTAGATATAGCTTCCATTAATATTTTCGTCCGAATATACCTAATTTTGCACAGCGTCCAGTTTGATGTCTGTAAAGTTTTGTTGAAATCGGTTCAGATTTAGATATAGCTCTAATAAATAGTTTCGTCCGATTTTATGTAACCAAACTCCCAAATTTGTTTCCAATTGAGATAAACTTTCGCACAACATACTAAATTAAGCCAATTTTGATGTCTATGAAGTTTCGTTGAAATCGGTTCAGATATTCCAGATATAGCTCCAATATATAGCTTCGTCCGATTCCGTCCGGAAGCCTATGCTTGTTCGCTTTACATGAAATATTGCAAATAATATTGGATTGAAATCGAAAATTGTTGAAATCGGTTCAAGTTTAGATGTTGCTTAAGTATATATTTCCATCCGATATCATCCAAATGGTGTAACTAAAAGTATTCCGATTGGGATGAATTTGTGCCCATCGTTCTCAATTGGAGCTAAAATAACGCGAATTGGATTTTGTAAAATATATTCTGTCTGAATTCGTCCAATTTGTGCACCAAATAATAAAGGTTTCTCATAGCGAGATAAAATTGTGAACAGCGCACGGTGCTCCAACATACCAAATGATGTATGCCTCGGTTGTTCAATTAGGTCTAGATTTACATATAGCTCCTATACATAGTTTAGCTCGATTTCGTACAAATTGTATACCAAAGAATGCAGGTCTGCCCAAATGACATCCAATTTTGCATAGATTTCAAAATGGTATATGTATTCAATTTCAATGGTCTATGTCTACAGGTAGTGAGGGGTATCATATAGTCGGCCCCGTCCGATTTTTGATATTTCCTTATTGGTAAAAAATGTGTAAAATCGCTTGTTTTTTATTTATTATTCTTTATTTTTAATAAAAAAGAAATATGAAACCTCTGTAATATCATTAATTTGTTGATTGATTTAAGGGGAACATTTGGTAACCCTATCTTCTTCGGCCTTACTTCAAATCAGCTGTTTGTGTCAAGCAAGAAATTCAGTTGAAGAAAATTCAAGACAAACCTTAGTATCTATTTAAAATTAGTTTTTAATGGTGTTTCATGTCCTTTTTGTGATTTTAAACAAATTATACGCAATAATAACATATCAATCTATTATCATGTGCGTTTTTTATTTCAAAAAAGATTTTGTTTTATATGAAAAAACATGAATACACCCGACTCTCACTATGGAAATGTAAGTGTAAAGAATACACCTCAAATGGGTGTAAAGTGTGTTACAGAACACCTCGGCGTGTGTTCAATACACTTCTGCCGTTGAAGTGAATGCCAGAACATGCCCGTATATTTCAAATTTAAATGGAAGGACCGCCGATAAAAAAAACGGTTAAATGCCAGCCAGCCTAAAGTATGTAAAAATGTCCAATTTATGTGTTATGACCCTAAGATACTAAATTGAATTTTCCCAAGCCTGATTACAAACCACATCATACATATTGGAAATTGCATGGATTTGTATATATAAAATATCATCTTATGGTGCATGGTATATAAATATTTTAAAACCACAACTGCAAGTGTTTGTGGTTGATGAAATAAAAAACCCACACATGAAATGCCCTTTTCAGCATTTACCACATTGCAATTTCCCACAGAAAACATTTTTATTTTTAACATATTCTACAGAGAAAAACTAGTTCAGACGATTTACAATTAATACAGAATCAAAGCAGGCAAACATGCATCATCTGCAGTGTGGGTAAACCCATATTGCCATATTTAAGAATATTCAACCAACTAACCATTTATTCAATTAATTTATTATGCAAATAATAATCATTGTTGCAATAACGATACAACCAACCAATCAGCCAACAACAATGTAACACTACAATGCACTTTACAGGAAATTACTTCGTCAATATTTTATTTTTATAATAATCTGTGGTTTTCGGTGGGCAATCACAGTCATTGTTATCGATTCCATCCGCATTTCTAATCGTCGCATTCTAATCTATTGGAGATTGTTGTTACATTTAGTAGCTTTGTTATGTATAGGTATGACAATTTTATCTTTATGTCTAAAAAAAGAGTAGGCCGAAATGACGACAGAACCGAATATGGTTAGGTGTTTATCGGTATTTTTTATGTATTTATTAATAGCCTGCTATTTTTGTAAAACAAAAACAACCAACTGAAAGTGTAATGAGAACGATATTTTAACATGCCATAAAACATCACATGCCATGGTGTTCCAATACAATGTGTTATTAAAATTTATTGATACCAATTTAATCTTTTAATAGGCAATTTTATATGCAGATAGCCCACTACAACGCATGTGTACTACTGTTGGGATTAGAGATGGTATTTACCGGGTAAATACCCAAGGGGTGGGTAAATACCCATTTGCGGGTATTTATTTAGGTATTTACTATATTGACTCGGTAATACAACATCTTACACCCTATTTCCGGGTTTCTGTTATCAAATCGATTTAGAATAGATAGTTTTACGATACTTTAAAGACGTGGGTAAATACTTGGGTAAATACCAGAGTTTTTACCCGAAAAATGGGTAAAAACTCATTAACTGCCGAACCATTTGACATAGGCGGCCAAAATTTTGCACACATGTTTCTAATGACAAAGCAAATATAGAAATCCAACATGGGGTTCCTGGGTCCAAGTTTTGATATAGCCCCCATATAACCGTACCTCCCGATCGGCAGTTAGTGAGTTTATACCCAATTTTTGGGTAAATACACAAAATAGGGGTACCTTTGTATGGGGGCTACCAGTAAACGTGGACCTACATACATAAAATTTTGCATGGACATTTGGTACCCAAAAAGAACACTCTGTGCCAAATTACAGTCAATTTGGTTGTAAAATGTGTCTAATAGGCTAAAAATACCTTAAATCGGGAGATACGGTTATATGGGGGCTATATCAAAACTTGGACCCAGGGAACCCATGTTGGATTTCTATATTTGCTTTGTCATTAGAAACATGTGTGCAAAATTTTGGCCGCTTATGTCAAGTGATTCGGCAGTTATTGAGTTTATACCCAATTTTTGGGTAAAAACTCGGGTATTTACCCAAGTTTTTACCCACGTCTTTAAAGTATCGTAAAACTATTCATTCTAAATCGATTTGATAACAGAAACCCGGAAATAGGGTGCAAGATGTTGTATTACCGATACAATATAGTAAATACCCAAATAAATACCCACAAATGGGTATTTACTTAATTTAACGGGTATTTACCCAATTTACCTGGTATTTACCCAATTTACCGGGTATTTACCCTTTGGGTATTTACCCACTGCCCATTTCTAGTTGGGATGGATAGTCGCCTAACGTCAAAAAAATAAATAACAAATAAAAATATCGTTAAGTTCAACCGGGTCAAACTTTGAATACTTTGAATATCGAATATTTGGGGTACCTTGATATGGGGTACTGCTCATGGACCGATAGTGGTACTTTTTGTAAAAATATTTTCACATCCACTGAAATCCTGCAAATATTTAGTATTTGGGTTTCGTATTATGATTGAATGGGCTGAAACGTTGACGGATGTTAATGAATTTGTAGGAAAATCTTCACACAATGGAAATCCAAAATATAAAATTAATGACAATTACGTTGAAAATGTGTCCATAATCAAAAAATAATAATAATAATAACAAGTGAAAAGCAAAAAGAATACGCCTATATGGAGACAACCCCAACACACGGAACAAATCAGATAACATTCTTTTTTTATACCTTCCACCATAGTATGGAGGCTATATTAGTTTTGTTTTTCCGTTTGTAACGCATGGAAATAATCATTTGCGACCCTATAAAATATACATATTCTTGATCAGCGTAAAATTTTATGACGATCTAAGCATGTCCGTCTATCTGTTGTAACCACTCTAGCGTCTAAACGAATTGAGATAGAACGCCAAAATTTTGCATAGAGTCGTCTTTTGTCTGCAGGCAGGTCAAGTTCGAATATGGGCTATATCGGTCAACGTTTAAGCATAGCTCCCATATAAGGGTACCCCCTAATTTTCAGTATTTTGGGGTTCTTGAGCGCGTTTTTAACCGAATTCGCTGAAATTTGGTAAAATGGGTTCTTTTTGGATACCAAAAATTATTAATATTCACCGCCTTTTAAGGGTCGCCCCCTTACAACCCCATTTTTATACCCTCCACCATAGATTGGAGGGTATATTAATTTTGTCATTCCGTTTGTAACTCATCGAAATTTCGGTATTTTGGGGTTCATGAGCGCGTTTTCAGCCGAATTCGCTGAAATTTGGTACATTGGGTTCTTATTGGGTACTAAAAATTATAAGTATAGGTCCACTTTTTCTGGTAGCCCCCATATAACGGTACCTCCTAATTTTCAGTATTTTGGGGGTTTTGGTCATATTTTTCCACCGAATTGGCTGTAATTTAGTATTTTGAGTTCCAAATCTCTCCACAAAAAATTATGAATATATGTCCATTTTTTCGGGTAGCCCCATAAAAGGATACCCCCAAGTTTTGGTATTTTGGAGTTCTTGAGCGCGTTTACTAGCCGAATTTGCTGAAATTTGGAAGATTGGGTTCCTATTGGGTTGTAAATGTTTCCACAAAAAATTATAAGTATAGGCCGACTTTTTCTGGTAGCCCCCATATAAGGGTACCCCAATATTCGGTATTTTGGGGTTCTTGAGCGCGTTTTCAACCGAATTCGCTGTAATTTGGTATTTTGTAGTCGTATATGGGAACACATCTCCCTACTAAAGATTATTAATATTCGTCCGCTTTTTGGCGTAGTCCCCATATAACCCCCTTTTTTATATTAAAATAGTTATCTGATTTGTTCTGCGTTTTGGGTTTGGTTCTAAGACTCTGTTGTAATAATTTTACCTACGGAGGATAGAACGTATTGTTCTATATATGAACTATAGCCCGAATTTAGGCCTAGGTATAGCCCCTGTTTGGGACGTTCCAGAAGGAGTGGACCGATATTTTCCATCTTCGAACTTGAACAAAGTTTGGAATAAATAATAAGATAGGCAAAGTTTGGATGAAAGCAGAATTTTCTGAAATGAAAAACGTGGGATCTAGAACCAATATTTCGACGAGGCACATTTTCACTGTATCAAAGTGTATATTCATTTAAAATTGCTAAAAATTGTATTTGGAGTACCTTATGGTTTACATAATCAGTTTGTCGAAATGTCCCTTTTTTGGTATGTTCCCTTTATTTTCATTCCAAGTACCTGTCAGTATATCTATTGTGGAGGGTATCCAAAGTTCGGCCCGGCCGAACTTAACGCTTTTTCACTTATTTATTTTAAAATAGTTAGCTGATTTTTTCCGTGTGTTGGGGTTATCCCATATAGCTGTATTCCACCATAGACAAAATTTTCAGTTCATACCCCACATATTATAGAATTCTAATAAGATTTAGTCGATGTAGCCATATATTGTAATCATTTTTTTCTTGGAGGATATCGACATAAAAACTAAAACGTGAGGTTTGGGAATGAAGTGTATCGACCCGAATTTAGGACCAAACGTGCACCGATATAGCCGAACTTGACCTGCTTGCAGGCAAAATACGACTCTATGCAAAATTTTGGCGTTCTATCTCAATTCGTTTAGAGGCTAGAGTGATTAAAACAGACAGATGCTAAATCTCCATAGAATATTACGCAGGACAAGTATTTATATACTTTATAGGGAAGGAAATGATTTTTTCGATGAGTTACAAAAGGAAAAACAAAACTAATATACCCTCCACACTATGGTTATAAAAAATTAAAAGAAAGTACCGAACAATGGGGTGCAGTTATATGAGGCTAACCTAAAACATGGACCAATATTGGTAATTTCAGGTATTAGAGACAATTCATTTGGATGTAGCGTGGCTACCCTAAAAAGTGGATCCATGTTGATATTTATAATAACAACATTTTTTACCTAGAACCCAATATACCAAATGACAGCAGATTTGTTTGAAAAATGTGTACAAAAGACTTGAAATTTAACGTGAAGCGAATTGAATAACCATTTGGATGAATATAAAGCGAATAATAAAACCTGTGTCTAATTCCGAAGACATTCGCAAACGGTAGGCTGACAATTTTTTACCTGTTAATATGAAGATTTTCAAATTACAGCTGATTTATTTAAAACAAAAAAATACCCAAAAGCTTTTAAATTCCGAATAATGGAGCGTATTTTCTTTTGGGGGCTACCAGATATATTCCATTTTCAATATTAAACATAAATACAAAATGACAAATGTGCCCAAAAGCATGGAAATATTGGAGGGTATTGTTCTATTGGGGGCTACCCGAGTAGTTGCAAACTGAATGATAGACTTAATATGCTCTCCACTTTGTGGCAGAGGGTATTGACCGGACTTGTTGTAAGTGTGAGGGGTTACATTGAAGCGTTCATGATAGTTATTGATGAACAAGTAACTACTTTTTGAAAAATAGCGGTTATTTTTTTTATCAAATTACGCTTATATTTTATCATAGAATGTATACATTTTTATTTTAATACGGTATTAACTGAAATTATATACTTATTTGTTAAGAGCATCACCAAGTTTTTTCTACTTTTTATAAAAAATACATAAAAGAAAAATAAACGTCATAATAACTCATTCTGTGAGGTGGGTCATGTTTAGCAGGTTTGTCAAGCCAACAACGATGAGAAGCAACAGAAATATGCAATAATAATAATGGCCATAATTTGTTATCAACGAAAATGCCAAATGACCAAACTGGATTTTTTTGGAATCGAAGGAGAAAAAAACACAAATAAAATTACTTTGATTCAAACCGGTTGTTCGATCAATCGCCTAATCAGTTTTTGGTGCATCTCAGCATGAATATACACACACCAACCCATGTGAACACTCAATTCGTTCTAGATTTGCTAAATGCTTGTGCGAATATTGTCAATTAAATTCGAAATGAAATCTATAAAAATATTTACACGAGACTCAAAGGCTTTGTTGTTGTTGGTTTTTATAATTTTACAAGCTATTCAATTAATTGTTGTGTCCAACATGTCTCAACAAAGCGACGAGTTTGTATCAAAGTTCAATATTGTATATTTGAACAGTGAGAGAGAGGGGGAGAGAGGCGGACGTCTAACAGCCTGTCCGTCCAACACTGGCGTTATATAAACAATTACAACATGTTGGCGGGTTTTTGTTTATATTAATTGAATGAAAGATACAACAACAAAAGACACCGAACCGAATGCGGAAAATTCTAAATTAACGCCTACAATGAACGTTACGACAAACGTTCGACTTGAAACATTCTGTTTTGTTTTCATTCATTTTTTCGAACAAAATTGTTAATAATTTATGCATATTAACATTTTGTTTAGAACACGATTTTGCCGCTTAGCAATTAAATAAAAAACTATTTTACAGGGTTGCCATTTCACATTGTAGTTCTTGCTTCAAAATCGTATGGAAGCAGCCCCTAAGATTCATATTGTATGGAGAATATAATGGCTACATAAAGGGAATGATAACTAAAATCGATCGAAACTTTTGTATGGGGCCTATGTTGTAAAACTGCAATCGGTATTAAACGAAATATCTTGAACAGAAAATGGTGCGTGAACTTGGTATGGAATAGTCCCTATAGTCGGTAAGAAGATTTGCCTTCTAATAAGAACCCATGAACCCATATATATATATATATGATCCGGCAAACTTTGTCATGTCTGAGCAATATTTTTATGCATAATTTTCACCATTGTAGATTTGCTTTTTTATCCACATACATTGGTCTCTCCTGGGATATTTGGTATTGAAAAAGATTTGTTTGGCATTTTGAAGCCTTTTGCCACATTTTTCAGCAATCTCCCTACTTAAAATTATCAATCAATTTGGCTGTAATTTTATATTGGCTGTAAAATGTGCCTAAGAATATTCGCCCAGCTCTAGATTAGCACCCACATTGAACTATACAAAATCGAATGAATTTTTAGCTAAAACCGCCGATGTTATAACAAGTAAAAAAGTGTCAGTCGGTGTTGCCGAAAGATATATACCCTCATCCTATGGTTTGCGGAGGAGGTCTTCGGAATTATACACCGCTTTTATAATTCGTTTTATATAAGGTATATGTTTAATCAAAGATGTTTCGGATGTTATGTTGATCAAATATATAATATTGACCCTTTGTGTAGGATGTATCAGAGGAGAGGGCAGCCGGTTCCCACCTTCGGATCTGATCTAGACTTGGTAAAGATATTAGGTTTTGCAAAATTTGTTTTAAATCGGGCATTTTATTCGCCTAGTATTGGATTTATAAATATTGAAAATGTTGTGGGGGAGGTACCAGAAAGAGTGGACCGATATTTCCCTTCTTCGAACTTAAACTAAGTTCGGAAGAAATATTAAGATGTGCAAAGTTTGGATGAACTCGATTATTCTCTTCAAAATTTATCGTGCGCACCAGCAAGTCATATTGGCAGACGGACAGAGGCTGCACGGACATGTGTAAATCGACTCCAAATTTTCTGAAACGGATTTGGTCCAAAGAAGCATGGGGGTATATAGACTTTAAAAATGTACACGGTGAAAATGTGTTTCATCGAACTAATATTTCGATGACGCACATTTTCATTTTTATACCCTCGTAAGGCTGAGGGTATAAAAATGGGTGGGATGATATTTATACGAGGGATGTTAAACATAAGTGAGTCTGTGCTCACAATACTTTCCAATAATACAATGGAAACTACTGGAGACCAAAAATAATAAATTGCAGCCAGCACCTTCTCCAAAAATGCCCACCATAGGGTCAGTACCCTATGAGCAAGAACCGGATTATAATGTAGGAATATGTCAAAAATTGGACCTATACAGACAACTTGTTTTACCTATACAGACAACTTGTTGTGAACCTCATAGCACATGAAAAAGAAATTTCAGGAACTCTTAATGACGATTTTTCCTAAGACATCAAAACCCAAAAAAAAAAACATAACAAAATCATTCAATTTAGAGAGCAAAGTTATATGAGGATATAAAGGATTTGCAAAGGTTTTTTAATATCCACACAAGTGAAAACATGAATCTTGGTTCTGTAAAAATTTTTATCATCCTCGATAAACTCTACATGCCTTGTGTTTTTTCAGATCTCAAAATAATTGTTTGGACCATTTTATATGACAGGGTGGCAACACTGGTATTTAGCAGCAAAGGTAGTAGTTTGTTTTCTTTTTTGTCTATCAGTTAGACACGTATATATAGATATATGTATTCTAGAAACCTGAGGTGGACAAACTTGCTGCAATAAGGGAACAACGACGACAAGTTGGGCTACTCGGAAGCAAAAAACGACAACAACAAAATGCAAAACAACTTTTATTCAAGTTCAACATGTTCAGCCTACAAAGACTTCTTTGCGGTTTTGTTGTTTTATGGTCGCGTAATCAAAGAAGAAATTTGTCTTCAAATTTTTTTCAGATGTTGCACATTTTGTTGTTGTTGCATTTGTAGAGTACAGAAGATCCTGTTTTTTTTTGCTGAGGTTATTTATTGAACAATAAAATCAAATGACCAAAATTTTAGTATTTTAATATGAGGTAATATTAAGTTCGATTGTGATATCATCCCACGCTTAGGAATGAAAATAATTCCTATAGAATTTTGTTTTAATAATAAAAAAACAATGGAGAAAGCGATGACATTATATTGAATAGTTGTTGTATTAAAAAAGTACATAGTATTGAAGTGATGCAATATGTGGGGAAATCATCATGAATATTTTCGTTTATATTACGTGATCAATTGTTTAAGTATTGCATGTGGACAAAATGTTGTTGAAAGAAAAACAAAAATAATTGTTATATTAAATTGATTATTCCATCTTCAACACCTTGTCCTAACCTAACATGACTAAACTATGCTGATTTAGTCATGTTCCTCTACCAGGTACCACGATCAGTATTGCCGTTCGAAAAAAATCGGACCTAAATGTACGTAAACAAATTTCAATCGACCAACCATCGAAACAAATAGAACATTTAATTGTTTTTCGGACTAAATTTGTTCCAAAATACCCAATACGGCAATATTGATAACGATGGCGAGGCTGTATTTTGGGATTTTAGGTTTTTGATAAATAACTTTTTCCATAATAGCTCATATTTTCACATAGCTCTCGACACTTTTAACATTGCCGCATTTTTCTATCGAAATGGCTTTCATTCCGGTTTCTAGGAGAATCAACGTTCACTGTTTTTACGGTTCACAGTTATTCGAAGGAGCAACACGTCTTTGTATGTAGAGTATGTTCGATATAGGTCAATGTTTTGATACAGTCCCCATATACATTTCTAGCCATTTTCGTTATTATGAAGGGTTTTTCGATGGGACTTCTGGTGCGATTTGGCAAGTGTGTGTAATTTGGCATTTCAGAGATTTGTTTTGAAATTATAAATATAGTCCTAGTTCTTCGAAGAAAATTGTCAATGTATGTCATTTTAATACCTTCAGCCTTATGGCTAATGAGGTATTCACGAATGTCCTTCCGGCAGTTTGTCTGTCTGGTGCGCACGCTAACTCATGCAAACTTTGCACAACGTAATATTTCTTCCAAACTTAGTTCGACGATGAGGAATACCGGTCCAATCCTTCTGGTACTTCGCCCATAAAATGGTAAGATTTGTGCAAAAAAATAATTTTGTAATATTATCCGATATGAACCAATCATTGAATAACCTATTATCCTAACCAAACCTAGATCAAGTCCGAAAATGACACCCCTTCTGGTACCTGCCCCACAAAGGGTCAACATTTTCAATATTTTTAAATCAAATATTCGACGATTTTAACCAGAAATTGCTCAACCTATTATCTTTACAAATTCTAGATCTAGTACACATATGTTACCCGTCGGCCTTCTCCTACCCCAAATAAGGGTCAATATTTTACAAACCTGCAAATTTTATTAAATTGAAACGAAAATATTAAACAATTTGATCAACATTAAATCTGAAACTTCTTTAATAAAAACATATACCTTATATAAAGGGATTAATAAAAAAATATGTAGAATATTGCGATATGTACAGCTCACGAGCCATAATTTTGGGTATTTGTGCACATTTAAAATATGTAATCGATTGGATCTTTAAAATTAGAGCTATGCCATAGTACATTTTTGGAAAAAAATGTTAACATTTTTAAAAATTTCATACCAATTCGGTTGAAAAACATGATAAAAACCTCCAAAATATCGTATAATAATACCATTATATGGGGCCTACCCTGAAATTTGCACAAAATTCACTTTTGGGTAGGTAATTTTCTACACAATGAGAAAAAGAAATACTAAAATATAAAGTAAATTTTGATTGGAAAAAGTGTCTAACTACACGAAAATACCAAAATTTGGAAGGTACAACGCTATAAATCTATTTTAGATGCCTCTATGTTTGGACACCATTACAGCATTCATATAAATATTTTCTGCACTAACTCGTTTCAGTTTTGTTTACCATTTTTTCGAAACTCCAAAAGTTTGATACAACCATAAACAGAAATGTGTGAAACAAAAACTTTGCCGAACAAAGTGAATGGATGAATCACACAATCTTCAGAATACAAGTGTGACGTCTTTCGGTAACGTTCCAAACTGAATGACTGACTGAATGGATGACGACGATACGACCGATATGCAAGCAGCAACAGCACACAATAAACAATGACCAAAAACACAACCAACCAAAGACGGCGGCATCGAATGGCATCATGTGCCAGTTTGATCGATTGAATTGCTTGTCGATCGATAGCTGGGGACACAAAAGAGCTTAAGTCTCAAACGACGATGACAACAACAACTACTACTAAAACGGCTATCACTTTCAAAAATAAACAAATAAAAACGAAAATTCGATAAGAATTTAAAAAATACATTTGTTTTGTTTTTTTATTTTTTTCAATCAATGAATGCAAAGTTCAGAGGTTTTGTTTTTGTCGGCATTTGTATGAAAGTGATGATAGTTTCAAAACCATTGAGAAAGTTTTAGCATTTTTTGTCAACAGCTATTTTATTGTTTGCTTGGTTAGTTTTCGTTATGCCCTACCACCTCTCTAAGGGCCTCACCCAATTCAATGTTTGTTCTACTCAAAAGCAGACAAGCGATATTCTTTTCCACATAATAAACCAATTTACATTTATCTTGATAGCCCCTATGAAGATATGTCTGTTCGTATGTACATTTGTAGATCCATTAATACTTGGCAGATGTACATGTACGTTTGTGTGTGTGTATGTACCCATGTTTTGTATGCACTCATTTACAAACAATAAACAGAATATGAAACTTTGTTTGAAGGTCTTTCCGCAACAATGCTCCCTGGTCCCCCTCACACCAGATTCACATCTACAAAAGCTTTAACAGCCACAGCCTTCCCTACTTGAGAATCAAAAGTACAGTGGTAATTAACAGCTCATAAGAAGATGGAAAAATATTTATATTTATTATTATGTGCAAAACAAATATTATTATGCAAGTATTAGAATTGATACAAATAGAAATTGCATACAAACAAGTGAAAAGCGTCAGTCGGTGTTGCTGACTGATATATGAGTCGTTTATTTTGAAAGTGGCTTAAGTCCATTTTTGGTTGTGATACAAATCTTGTTTTTATACCCTTCACCACACTGTGGTACAGGGTATTATGTCTTTGTGCATATATTTGTAACAGGCAAAAATAATCGAGATAGACCCATGGTTCCTTTTGAGAATATGCATAGAATCACATTCTGAGTCGATTTACGCATGTCCGTCTGTCCGTCCATGTATTTTTGTGAACAAAGTACAGGTCGCATTTATGATCCGATTTGGATGAAATTTGGCACAGATTACTTAATTGGCCCAAGGACGAACCCTATTGAAATTGGAGAAAATCGGTCGACGTATAGGCATAGCTCCCATAAAAGGGTACCCCCAAATTTTCGGTATTTTGAGGTTCTTGAGCGCGTTTTTTAATTGAATTCGCTGAAATTCGGTACTTTGGGTTCTTATTGGGTAGCAAATCTCCCTACCAAAAATTATAAATATAGGTCCATTTTTTCGGATAGCTCCCATTAAAGGGTACCCCCAAATTTTCGGTATTTTGAGGTTCTTCAGCGCGTTTTTTAATTGAATTCGCTGAAATTCGGTACTTTGGGTTCTTATTGGGTAGCAAATCTCCCTACCAAAAATTATAAATATAGGTCCATTTTTTCGGATAGCTCCCATAAAAGGGTACCCCCAAATTTTCGGTATTTTGAGGTTCTTGAGCGCGTTTTTTAATTGAATTCGCTGAAATTCGGTACTTTGGGTTCTTATTGGGTAGCAAATCTCCCTACCAAAAATTATAAATATAGGTCCATTTTTTCGGATAGCTCCCATAAAAGGGTACCCCCAAATTTTCGGTATTTTGAGGTTCTTGAGCGCGTTTTTTAATTGAATTCGCTGAAATTTGGTACTTTGAGTTCTTATTGGGTAGCAAATCTCCCTATCAAAAATTATAAATAAAGGTCCATTTTTTCGGAGAGCCCCCATATAAGGGTACCCCCAATTTTCGGTATTTTCGGGTTCTTGGGCACGTTTTATAACGGAATTCTCTGAAATTTTGTACATTGGGTTCTTATTGGGTAACAATTTACTCCACTAAACATTATAAAAATAGGTCCAGTTTTTATGGTAGTCCCCATATAACGGTACCCCCAAATTTTTGGTATTTTGGGGGTTCTGATCGTATTTTTCGACCGAATTGACTGTAATTTAGTTAGTCGAGTTCTTATTAGGTAGCAAATCTCTCCACTATAAATTATAAATATTGGTAAATTTTTTCTGGTAACCCATATATAAGGGTACCCCTCAATTTTCGTATTTTGAGGTTCTTGAACCAAATTTTTTTTATACCCTTCACCACACTGTGGTACAGGGTATTATGTCTTATGCATATGTTTGTAACAGGCAAAAGGAAACGACATACACACTTTTGAGAATATGCATATGCGATTTAAGCACGAAATTTGGCACAGCGTAACAAATTAGGCCTAGAATGATGTGTGTTAAGTTTCCTGAAAATTGGTTCAGATTTATATATAGCTCCCATATATATTTTCGTCCGATTAAATGTAAATTGTGCACCAAAGTCCCTATATATCTTTCGATTTGCACGAAATTTGGCACAGCGTAATGAATTATCTCTAGAATGATGTGTGTTAAGTTTCCTGAAAATCGGTTCAGATATAGTTATATATCTTATATATATTTTCGTCCGATTTAAGGTAAAGAATGCACAAAAGTCCCTATATATCTCTCGATTTGCACTAAATTTGGCTCAGCGTAATGAATTGGGTCTAGATGTGTGCTAAGTTTCCTGAAATCGGTTCTGATTTAGATATAGCTTCTATATCTGACCAAATGAACAATTTAGTATCGGTTGCAGAATGACGTGTTTATGGTTCCAAATTCATTTTACTGATCCGTTAAAAATGCGACGTCTGTTAGGATTCATCTGTTGAATATACTCAAAGTGGTGAAGGGTATCATAAAGTCGGCCCCGTCCGACTTTACTACTTTCCTTACTGGTTTTTAGAAAAGTTTAATGTTATATATTCCATCATGTTTAAGGGCACAAAGCCAGAAACAAAATATATGCAAATTAACAATATTTTTAAAACAAATCAATATATCTCAATATAAGACAAATGGACTTAAACCACTTTCAAAATAAACAACTCATATGTACCATAAGTTTTGGGTTTGCGGAGGACTTCGGAATTACACACAGGTTTTTTTATTCGCTTTATATAAGGTATGAGTTTTTTATCAAAGAGGTTTCGGATTTAATTTTGATCAAATCGGGTTTTCAATTCATTTCAAATAAAATTTACAAGTTTATATAATATTGACCCTTTTGAGGGAGATACCAGAGGAGAGGTCAGGCGGGTCCCACCTTGTTCTAGACTTGGTAAAGATAATAGGGAGGTACCAGAAGGAGTGGACCAATGGGTCCCATTTGGTAAAATAATAGGTCGTGCAAATCGGACATTCCTTTCTCCTAATATTAGATTTGTAAATGTTGATTATTTGTGGGGGATGTACGAGCAGTAGTGAACCAATGGGTCCCATCTACGGACTTGATGTAGGCTTGGTAAAGATAATAGGTCGTGCCAAGTTAGATTCAAATCGAACATTCTTTTCGCCTAATACAGGATTTGTAAATATTGAACATTTTGACAATTTGTGGGGGAGATACCAGAAGTAGTGGACCAACGGGTCCCATTTTCGGACTTAATCTATACTTTGTAAAGATTGTAGATGTATAAAGTTTGGTTCAAATCGGATAGTCTGTTCGTATGATATTATAAAATTAATTTGGGAGTAGATACCAGAAGAAGTGGACCGATATTCCCCATCTGCGAACATGAACTAAGTTTGGAAGAAATATGACGATGTTGTGTGAAATCGGTTACTCCCTTCGACAGTTATCGGTCAGACAGACATTTGTAAATCGAGTCGCAATTGTCTGAAACGGATTTGGTCCAAAGAAACATGGGGTGTAAAACCAATATTTCAATGATGCACACTTTTGACTCATCAAGCCAAAAGGCTGTGGTTATACAGATGGGTCAATAGTGAATATTTTCCGCAAAGATGTACAGGCACATTGGTAGGGAAAATGGTGCTAAAAACAAAATGGGCCGCTACCGTTTTATGGAAGCTGTGTCCATATAAGGACCTTTATCGAAATAGTTCCGCAAAAATATGTTTTTTATATAGGTCTGACCTAAAAAGTGGAAATTCAAAATATAAAATTACAGCTCAAAATCCAAAAAAAAAATGCAAGTTATGATAGGTGGATTTGCTACTCAATCAGAACTCCCACTATCGGATAAGAGTAAATTTAATTTAAAGACGTGCTTTCTCCAAAATACCGAAATATGAAAGGTAACATATATGGAAGCTACCAAAAAATGGGCCAATATTTCATGGGCTATACCTAAATGTGGATAATTTTCAATATATACTTTATGGTGTCATTGGTGTCATGATATAAAGAACATTTCAACACAATCGACTTTTGGTACCACTGTGCACCCTTTTACATTTGCGTTGGGCAGTGATATGGAAGAACATTTTTTTGTGTAATGGTTTGTGTTAACAATTCTGAATGATGAATTCAGTTTTTGTTTGTTTTATTTCTTCGTGTCTTTTATATGAATATTTTACTTACTCAAGGTTTCGATTTTGAAATTCCAATGAATGCAACAATGACTAATAAGATGACAGAACTCGAATATCCAAAAAATGCAGATTTCTTCGAATACACCAAATACATAAACTGAGACTGACCAAAATTTCACTATGACCGATTCCAGATAATTCTCCACTGATTATGGTTATATTACGTTTTATTTATTTATTTTATTTGATGTCTTAATAGCACATTTATCGATCACAAATCAATTATCTTAAGATGTTTGGTTCCCTTTATGGGAATATTCCAATTTTGGTTAGATTTAAGTTTCATAAACAACAAATCAAAATATAGAATTTTTTGTTTATTTGCAATAACTTTGCGAAAACACCACGAAAACGCACACACAAAAACAAATGTCGAACGAAACACGGAACGCAAATCAATCAGCACATCCGTTAGTAACGAGAAACTCTGACTAACTGACAGACTAGCTTAGTAAGTTTGGCGCTCGATGTTCTAAATTAAATAGCAGCAATATCGATTAATGAGAGTGTATAGCGGCGCCACAGTGTTCAAACCCGCTCGCTAACAGTTCTGAGAGATTCAATGGATACCACGGGACTGGAAGAAGTTAACGCTCTTCGTATGTGTTTGCTAAATTAACAGCGGCCACCGTCATACCATATCTGTCAACCCAACACAATTGTATTTTTGATCATGGGTTGGTTGTGTGGGGGGTTTGAAGCTCACTTTGGAGCCCATTCATTTATACATTCGAAAAGCAATATGTTTGATGGTTTGGTTGCAGTTGTTGGACAAAGCTTGGGTGTTCGTGGTAAGTTTTTGTAGCAACAAAGGTAACCTAATAGCAAAACATTGGTGTAAAGTTCCCCATTAAAAAATGTAATCGTCTTCAATGTTTTCATTAGAAGCTGTAGCCATAGTTTTTATTTGAATTGCTTGTAGTTTGACATTTCGGACTTTTCGTGGATAAAACGTTTAGTTGCAATATGTTGCCAACATATATACAGGCTTATCCATTTCGTGGTTCCACAATTAAGCGAAAGCAATTCACATATAACATATTTTTTTATGATATGTCATTTTATTATAAAGTTCAAACGTTGACATTATGTGAAACACTATTCTGGATTCCTCTGAGGTAATTTTCGATCACTTTTTATAATATATTGGGAGGTATCTCAGCTACAACTTGACGAAGTTTGGTTTTGAAGTGCTCAAGAATTAAAGGTTTAACTTTTGTAGCCCCATATACCAAAGGAAAGCAAAGGTGGTTGCTGACTTCTACAAGTCAACCTGATGATCCCATGTTGTGTAGGGCTATAAAACACCTGAATTAGATTCCTTTAAAAATAATTAAAAAGCTTAACTCATTCGAAAGCTATATCGAAAATACTGTGATTGTTTTACATAATTTATCATTCGGTGTCAAACAATTATTTTTTTAGTTTTTCGAATCTACACTAATTCAAGACTGTCCCTATAAAATTTCAAGTGAAAATCTCAACAACTCAAGATATAGTCGATTTATTGTATCAGCATCAAGTGACGGCAAGAGTGATTCACAAACTTTAAACGCATTTTCTCGAAACAGTGTTTTTGCGAATGGCGGGCACGATAACTCAAACGCTAATAATCCAATGAGGTTCCAAATTTTGACACGTTTCTCTGGGAGTGTATAGCTATCGTGTTTGTTGTTTTCATAGTTCCGCCATTTTGATAATTTTTGAGCGAAGTCAATAATCCTAGTTCATACGGAGTCAGACATGTACTCTTTCAAACACACTTGGAATTTCGGATTCCGATGTTCCAGTGAGGAGTTATCATGCCCGCCATAAAAAACAAGGACTTTTCTTTAATCACCAAAAACAACAATCAAATTTTGAAAATTATCTTTTAAATCTTCAATTATATATGTGTAAAGTTACAAAAGTTATATGCATTGGTATTCATTTACCAGCCCAATGAAAATCTTGAAATTTTAAAATCGAGAATGGGGGAGGTCCCCTTAAGGGAAACACAAAGCAATCCAATCCGTTTTATTAATTTTTGTGCCATGTTAATAATTATAGTTCATATCAGAGCCAAATATGTATTGTTTCGAATGCCGTTGGATTTTTTGGAATTGGAAATCATACCTGCCGTCCAAAAGAAGGACTTTTCGTTAATTACAGAAAAAATACAAAGCAACTAAAACACAAATTTTTCAATTCATTTTCTTATCCTTTAAGTCTTCATAAGGGCCGTATGCGTACGAATTTATTCACTTCAAAAGTTAATTACATATATTTCAATGAATATTACCCAAATACGAATTGCGTATAAAAATATAAAGTTAAAATTTTTTTAGGTGGATTATTAGTGACATCTAATATAATAAAAATAATGACATAATGAGCAACTTTTTCGCGATTATATAATATATTCATATTTATATTCTACGAAGGAAGTCATATATCAATGTTTTTGGTCAATATAATTAACCGAGAAATTATAATTTTTTTCTTATGTCCAACATTAAAACCTCGATAACCTTTGTGCCGTTTTCGTTTAACAACTTAGTTTTACATTTGTCGAATTCCAGTCCCATACCGCGAAGAGCATAACCCTGTATATATGTTTGTATATCTCCCCTACAATCCCGATTTAGGTTATGTGAAGGTATTACACAAACTGATAGTGACATCAATGGGTCATTTGTCACTTTTGAAGTCTTTGCCAATATTATTCAGTTAGTTACTAGTTTCTTGTGGGCCATGGATAAATATTCAATGTCTAAATAACAATTTGTGGATATTTATTTGAATTCTATGCTTATTTCAATTCTATGCTTATATATTAAAAAGGATTACAGATTCCAACTTCAAAATTTGTCTGAGTAACTTAGTTACAAATATGAATCATCCCTACAAAATTTGACGATATAGAATGGGGGAAATTTACTCTGAATTGCGTTTAATTTATCTATACATAGGGAATAGAAACTATTTTGGTTGTAGACAAAAAAATCGCTTAATAAACTCTACATACATTTCCGTAGTGTTATTCCTTCCCATAAAAGTAAGACAGGCAAGATACACTTCCAAAATTCTGCAATCACGAAGAGATATAGCATCAAAAGTATACATCTGAACTAATATTTAGTTTCTATGAATATCTTGAATAAGGTGGTTCATAAACATGTGTATGGTACTCAGATGATTACATATCCAATGTTAAATGACCAGAAAGTAAAAAATTGGTCCAAATTAAGAATTTCCGACTCATAACTTTTGATCGTATTACATATGTATGTATTAATTCCGTTAACGTCTGTTCTTTTTCATTTCACCATTATCATCACATAATAGATAAAAATTTGTGTAAGATTAAAAATTATTGACAAACACACACACACAATTATAAATAAGAAATATTTGAAAATGAAACAAATATTTTTAAAATTGTCATTTATTACCTTTTGTTTTCATACACTGAACGAAAAAATTAGGATATTTTTGGCCAAAATCCGTTTGGCACAAGTCGAAATATATGATTAATACGATGGCTGGAGGTCAAAAAAGAAGCAAATGTATCTTTATATGGAAAAATATATCATCAACAAACTAGTTTGCAATTCCTCAATTTATTAAATAAAAAAATTTACAATTTTTTCACAGTTGAATGACAGAGAAACAGAATTATTGAAATGTTTGCATTTAAAACAAATACAATCGCAAAAATTTTATATTAGTGTGGACAGCCCTGCTATAAATGCTATAAAATTATGCACCAACAATATAAGGGAGATATCAACAATAGAAGGACCTGAACTGGATGTGACTAAAGCTATTATTTCGAGAATGAAACAAATATACAAAATTCAAACATAGTAAGAATTATACAGCAGGTATATGCGATATTATTCGGAGCGAGGAAGGAATCAGACAGACATATAGGTTGGTGATAGTGGGAATGAAGGATTGTATTGGCCTTTAAATAAGCCAAATTTGATTAAGCCAATTTTGTCTTTTCAGTTTAAGATGATATTATTTTTACCAAAATATCTATAGTCGAACCTTAATGTTCGATTTTGGGGCTACTATAATACCTATATCGCACTTATCAATAAATAGCAAACGTGGGAATTATAGGTCATGAATCATATCACATATTGATGTAAGTTTGGCAGAAGGGTCAACTGCCATCAAATAGTAGCTTCTTTAAAAAAGCATTGCATTTACGTGGACTATCCTAGGTTAAAAACTTTAGTAGGGGCAGCGAAGCGCCACGGGTTCAGCTAGTTTACTATATTGAAGCACTAATACAAAAACATACACCACTTTCCGGGCTTCTTGTATTAAATCTTGCACAGAGTTCTCAATGTGTACAAAATATCCTAAACGACTTGTGTAAAAACAGTAGGGCTGCTAGAAAAATAACATCATTTACCAATTTTTTATAGCAGACTTTGAGAAGCGTATTTATATAAAAGCCTAAAAGTATGCTATAGTTGTTTTTACAACGTTAAAAACTAAAACAAAAAAACTAACACATTATGACCAATTCAATGTTTATAGTATAGTTTATAGTTTATGTTTATAGTATAAATAGTATATAGTATAGTATAAAAAATCAAATGGGACATTACATACCATTGTTATTAGATTAACAAATGTTCAATACGTTGGCCCATGTGCCGAGTTTGGAAGAAAGTTAATATTCCGTTCTCTCCATATGAGATTTATAAATTTTCAAAATGTTGACCCTTTGTGGGGGAGCTACAAGAATGAGTGGACCGATAAGCCCCATCTCCCAACATTATACAGTCATGAATAAAATATTAGGTTGTGCAAAGTTTTGTTTAAATCGGATGCTACGTTCGCATAATATTATAAAATGCATTTCAACACAATTTTGACCATTGTTGAGGGAGGTATCCGAAGAATTGGGCCGATTTCCCCCATCTTAATATGTGTTTGAAAGAAATCTGCCGATATGCACAATTTTGTATGTTGAAGTTCGTAGGCAAATATTCCAACCTGCGTCTGTAAATTAGAATTTCTTTTAACCAGATGATAACAAGCATCTTGACAGTAATTCACTATGGCACCATTCCAGCTGCACATAAAGTTACAGAGAGATTTCAGATATTTTGCTGGTTCTAAACAATAGTTCCATAAAAAGCCTGTTAGGTCGACCTTAACGACGTTAAGGTTCGTTCGTTAAATAACAGGTGTTCGTTATAAGCGTACTCGACTGTATAAGATAATCAGAACACAAAATACCCAAGTTCAGCCGATTCAGAGTTGTCCTATCCAGTAAGAGCTGGAAAAGATAAATTACATTCACTTCGGATAAAAAATGTGGATAATATATTTAAAAAGTTAAAAATCAGCAGGTGGGCCGTTGTATGACATCTTCGAATTTTATTTTAGATTTCAAATTTTACATTACGAAGTTGAAACAAACAGTATTGCAACATTGTTGATAATATCTTTGAAAATATGACTTCGAATGAACATGTGTTAGCAATTTCCTAAAATTCATTTTCAATCAAATATTAAGGATATACATATAAAATTGCATGTGTGTGCTGGTAACATGCGGTTTTTATTTCCCACCAATTTGAAACACAAAAAAATTGTCTTTAAACTTTAAAAATCCGAAACCACTTACATATGTTAAACACAGAGAAACAAATTCGAATCCGTGTCCAAAACATCCTCGAACATTGATGACAGTTGTTACAATGTTCCTTGTAACCATTAAAACAGAAGGATGACACTGGGCGGAGAGAGAAAAAACGAAGAGGGTTGTAAAGTACCGTATTATCAACATTTAGGGATGAGACATGAAAACCACCGTGACTAAAATGTTTAAATGTTTCTAATCAAAAATTTAAAACCACTGTAACATTGTTGTCGAATATATGCCATAAAATGTGAAGCGCTTTAAGAAGCAACCACAAAATAACTTAAATGTTTTGTTTTATTTAACAGGAAAGACCAAGCGATTGGGAAATAAGAGGGAGAAACATTTACATAATCACATTTCCAAAATATTATATTCATTAAATTTTACTTAAGATTTGTACATTTTGTAGTAATATTTTCCCTGTATAAAAGTCACCAAAGTTACAACTCCTCCCATCCCACTCCTTACAGCGAGCGTCTTTATAAACTAATTTCCTTTGTAAGGATTTTATTTAACCTTGTCCTTGTCATCGTCTTCACAGCCTAACGACGCTGCTGCCGGCTATGGAGGTCTAAAGTCAGTGAAACGCCGGCATATGCAAATTTGATTTTAGTGACACTTCCGTTTACCCACCCAGCTCCAGAGGCGATGTCATAATTTCGTATGGAAAAAAGTGTCAAAATCAAATTTATACCCAGAGCGACAAGAACAACCCTGTGAACCAATCGAATGCATTCCCATCACAGTCTAGCGAGTAGCCTGTCAATTTCGCCAAGGGAGTGTTGACGCAGCAATGGAAACGATGCCTTAACGTTGGTATTAGTGGTTGACGTTTGGTTTGTCTGCCGCCGCTTTTGGCTTCTGGTGATGATTATGATTGAAGGTTTCCAGGGAGGGGTTGTTATTGTCGTCGTCAGTGGCATTGTCAGCTGATGGTGGCAATCATTATATGCCACTTCATATTATTCAAATTGCCATTGTCGTCATAATGTTCGTTCATCTGGTCGTTATTGTTGTTGTTTCGGATTTAAGCTAAGATGTTTATGCTGGAATTAGCATGCTATTGTTTTTATACATTTCCGGTACTTAATTTTACATTGATGCTTAGAATATTATCCACCAGACAAGTTGAAGCTTATGTTATTTTTAAAGAAAAAACAATATGATTTTCACCACAATGGGATGGATAGAGTAGAGTTGTATGATATGAGGAAAATACCGTACCCATAAGTACGAATCTTCAAGAAAAATACTAAATGTACTAAATATGGTACAAGTTGAATTTGTGTGAAAGGTAAAGCTTTGGGTCTGAAAGTTTTACAAGGTGGAGGTAGTATCGAAAATTCATATGTATTGGGCACGGAAGGTGCTAAATGGAACTAAATTTGGAATTTACATTACTGTAGGATTAAGATATTTTTTGGAGATTTGTACTTAGAGATTTGTAATTTAGTATATAAATTGTACTAACTATGTACTAAATTTGTTGGAGAGTAGGATTGATTCGTAACTTTGGGCACGAAGAATGCGAAATTGTACTAAAAATTGTACACGGATTGCGCTGAGATCCTGAAATTTGGAATTAAAATTTTTGTTAGAATACAGGATTGAGGTAGTGTTGGAAATTCGATCTTATAAGTACGAATTTGGTACGATTTAGATTTATGATTAAAACTACTGTTGGAGTGTAGAATTGAGGAAGTTGTGGACACTCGTACATACGTCTACGCAAAGTAATAAATTCTACTGAATTTTGGTATTTGGATGTTGGAGACCAGATAGAGCTGGAATCCTTTAAGAATATTATTGAAGTGCATGACTGACGTAGTTTTAGAAACTTGTACTTATGGGTACGAAAAGTACTAAAATTGGTATTAGGTGAACGTGTAGAAGTGGAATCCAAAAAGTTACAAATAAGAGAATTTGAGGAAGTTGTGGACACTCGTACATACGTCTACGCAAAGTAATAAATTCTACTGAATTTTGGTAATTGGATGTTGGTGACCGTATTGAGCTGGAATTTTTAAATTTGGACTTAAGAATATTACTGGAGTGCATGACTGACGTAGTTTTATAAACTTGTACTTATGGGTACGAAAAGTACTAAATTTGATAAAATTGGTATTAGGTGAACGTGTAGAACTGGAATCCAGAAAGTTGCAAATAAGAGATCGTTTTGGAATAAGGGTACGAAAAGTAAAGAATGATCCCAACTCTGGTACAATTTGGATTTTAGTGAACAGATAGAACTGAAATTAATAAATTTGGAGTTACGATTGATATTTTAAAGCAGGAATGCATTTCAGGTATTTGGCATTCGAGGGAACAAAATTAATAATATTGACGCAAGTTTTAGTGTAGCCCCCATATAACAGTACTTCCCAATATTCGGTATTTTGGACAAAATTTCCAACCGAACTGGCTGTTATTTGATATTTTCGGTTCTCATCAAATAACACATATCCATCCAAAATATTGGCCGAAGTTTCAGGGTAGCCCCGGTGTTTTGGAAATTTTGGACAGGTTTTTCAACCAATTCGGTTGTAATTTGGCATTTTGAGTTCCCATTGAATTATATGTATTATTCAATGAGAACACAAAATGTACCAAAAGTTATTAATATTGACCCAAGTTTTAGGGTAGCCACCATTTAAAGGTACCCCAATAGTAGGTATTTTGGGGGATTTTGGACAGGATTTTCCATAGAATTGGCTGTAATTTGGTATTTTGGGTTTTCATTGAAAAACACATATACACATTTATTAACATTGACACCGGTTTTAGAGTAGGCACCATATAATAGTGCCCCCGAGTATTCGGTATTTAGAACACGTCTTCCATCCAACTTGGTTGCAATTTCGTATAGCACATTGCGGTACTAAATACTTTTAATATTGACCCACGTTTAAGATTGACACGTATTTTAATCAAATTGGCGGTAATTTGGTGTTTTGTGTTATGGGGACGAAAACGCTTGACAAGTACATTAACCCTTTGCGGCCCGAATTTTTACCCGTGCCAATAGAACTATTTTCTGTGCACAGATTTAATGTAACTATCCTAAATAGGATATGAGCAAAATTTGACGTCGCTTCATCCTTGCATTCGGCAGATGCAGTACCTTCTTTCCGAAAAATAAAAGTCCAATATCAACAAAAGTAAATGCAATATCGACGAAAAAGTCACGTTTAATTATTCTTTAGGTTCTTTTTTACAAGTCTCAACAACTGGATTGTATACACAATTTGGTACTGTAAATATTTTTGCACTCATCTATGTATTGAAAAGCGTATAATTTGAATTTTTTTTAGATTTTTCTTTCGATATGTGTCGTCCATAATCAGCTCTTAACATATGTAATCCAAAAATTGTACATTTACCTGCCGCGAATTAGATATACGCTCTAGAAGATTTTGTGGCTCCTTCCATTGCGTGTGCCTCTTTTTGTTTTTTTATACCCTTCACCACACTGTGGTACAGGGTATTATGTCTTTGTGCATATGTTTGTAACAGGCAAAAATAATCGAGATAGACCCATGGTTCCATTTGAGAATATGCATAGAATCACTTTCTGAGTCGATTTACGCATGCCCGTCCGTCCGTCTGTCCATGTTAAATTGTAAACAAAGTACAGGTCGCATTTATGATCCGAATTGGATGAAATTTGGCACAGGTGACTTAATTGGCCCAAGGACGAACCCTATTGAAATTGGAGAAAATCGGCCCACGTTTAGGCATAGCTCCCATATAAGGGTACCCCCAAATTTTCGGTATTTTGAGGTTCTTGAGCACGTTTTTTAACTGAATTCGCTGAAATTTGGTACTTTGAGTTCTTATTGGGTAGCAAATCTCTCTACCAAAAATTATAAATAATGGTCCATTTTTTCGGATAGCCCCCATATAAGGGTACCCCCAATTTTCGGTATTTTGAGGTTCTTGAGCGCGTTTTTCAACTGAATTCGCTGAAATGTGGTACTATGAGTTCTTATTGGGTAGCAAATCTCCCTACCAAAAATTATAAATAAAGGTCCATTTTGTCGGATAGCCCCCATATAAGAGTACCCCCAATTTTCGGTATTTTGGGGGTTTTGATCGCATTTTTCGACCGAATTCGCTGAAATTTGGTACTTTGAGTTCTTATTGGGTAGCAAATATCCCTACCAAAAATTATAAATAAAGGTCAATTTTTTCGGAGAGCCCCCATATAAGGGTACCCTCAATTTTCGGTATTTTCGGGTTCTTGGGCTCGTTTTATAACTGAATTCTCTGAAATTTTGTACATTGGGTTCAAATTTTTGATATTTTGGGGGTTCTGATCGTATTTTTCGACCGAATAGACTGTAATTTAGTACGGTGAGTTCTTATTAGGTAGCCAATCTCTCCACTTTAAATTATAAATATTGGTAAATTTTTTCTGGTAGCCCCCATATAAGGGTACCCCCCAATTTTCGGTATACCCTTCACCACACTGTGGTACATGTTATTATGTCTTTGTGCATATGTTTGTAACAGGCAAAAGGAAGCGAGATAGACACATGGTTCCTTTTGCGAATATGCGTAGAATCACTTTTTGAGTCGATTTGGCACAGCGTAACAAATTAGGTCTAGAATGATGTGTGTTAAGTTTCCTGAAAATCGGTTTAGATTTATATATAGCTCCAATATATATTTTCGTCCGATTTAATGTAAATGGTGCAACAAAGTACCTATATATCTTTCGATTTGTACGAAATTTGGCACAGAGTAATGAATTATCTCTCGAATGATGTGTGTTAAGTTTCCTGAAAATCGGTTCAGATTTAGATATAGATCTCATATATATTTTCGTCCGATTTAAGGTAAATTGTGCACAAAAATCCCTATATATCTCTCGATTTGCACGAAATTTGGCTCAGCGTAATGAATTAGGTCTACAATGATGTGTGTTAAATTTCCTGAAAATCGGTTCGGATTTAGATATAGCTCCCATATATATTTTCGTCCGATTTAATGTAAATTGTGCAACAAAGTCCCTTAATATCTTTCGGTTTGCACTAAATTTGGCACAGCGTAATGAATTAGGTCTAGATGTGTGGTAAGTTTCCTGAAATCGGTTCAGATTTAGATATAGCTTTTATATTTGACCAAATGAAAAACTTAGTATAGGTTGCAGAATGGCATGTTTATGAATCGATTTTCAAGTTAGTGGTCCTTCAAAAATTCGACGTATGTTATGATTCATATGTTGAATATACCCAAAGTGGTGAAGGGTTTCATATAGTCGGCCCCGTCCGACTTTACTACTTTCCTTACTGGTTTTTTTTTATAAACGGTAAACTAAATACCAATTGACCTCCATCAATATCAAAATTCGCAATTAAAGTCGGGATTTATGGTAGAATCAGACTATTCTTCGTTTTCCACAATTTGTACCAAATGTATTAGTGTTTCTATTCCATATTTTTGAGGACCCTATATAATATATTATTAGCGACATTATTGTGATCTGTAGTCGTTAAAATAAGCATATAAGTATATTTAAAATCTACAGGTAAGATTTCAATAGATCACCTAGAAATACCCAATAAATTTTACAAAACGTGGCCCAACATGTCTCTATTTTACAAAATGTCTTAGATTTATATTAAATATTATAAAACATACCTTTAAACTGAACTCAGACCTTTAAAAATATATTTTCTACATCCACCATCCTTCCGTATTAGCCCAAGGAGTCTCATTTCTTATTTAGACCAACAACATAAGGTCATTACTCCTGCTACCCACATATGAGCATTAATATATTTATGGATGTGTACAGACGCTCATTTAGAAAGTAAAATGGTCATTTCAGTAGTGGCGAACATACTTCAACACTACGTTGGACAAGCATTTCAGTTCCATTTCTTTGCCAAGTTATGAATTATTTTCTTTTGGCATTAAATTTAAGACACATACTACACAGACAGATGAATTAGTTTGCCACCGTAGTCAGGATAACAAAAATACATTAGAAGGATATAAAAAAAGAGAGAGATGCAGCACAACGAAGAAAGACTAAAAAAGAAAAAGAAGTTCGCACGTGATCGGAATACTCAAGAAATATATTTTAGCATTGGCAGCAACAGCAGCCCGTCCGAACACCTTCCGTATCCACCCTAATTGTAAATCGTACAACTCCATTCATTCTTCCTTCTTTCGTTCATTCATCCGTGCCGGCTTTCCTATTTCTTATGAGTTTTAATAGTGAATATTTCCTCATAAAAGAATTGTCTGTTAAGCCTTAAAGTTCTTCCACTTACCCACAGTTGTTGTTGTTTTTCTCTCGTTCATCGTTTTTGTTTCTCTTGTACTTTCGCACTTTGAAGGGATGGATACAAAGAAAACGAACGAAGAAAAAGGAACTTTTTCTTACAATTTGTTGTTGACGACGTGTATGGAATGCAATTTTAAATATTGATTTCCTTCCATTTATTTTTTTCGGGTCGTCTTTTAGTAGCAGATCTTAAATTGCTAGTTAAAGTCAAGGAAAAGATGATGAAACTAAATAAAATTGCTTTCCAAGGAAGAATTATTATCTTCAGAGAAAATTTAAACATCAGTTCTATTGAATTTTTTCAATTTTTAAATTTAACATTCGTTTCAAATGAGTGGGTTTCACGAACCTTAATTGACAGAAATATTAAAGGTCATTTCTTTTAAAATGGCTTGCATTTTAAAAACAAATCAACCTAAGCCATCAAATTTCGTTTAAAATGTACAGAACCCTTTCCGCGCAGGGATTGCAAGTAACACAATGCATTTTGGAAAAATAGTAAAGATGAGGTAGCTATTAAAAATGCATCATTTCGGTCTTGCCTTTTATATGATGCTATGTCATAGTAAATTGACGCTAGAAGAAAACGAAATAACACACAAATTACGGCCACTTAGTCACAAGAAATTGGGCATAAGATCATCATAATTACTATAAAGGGCATGGAGACTATACCCATAAATATTGCGATATCGATCGTGATTTTAACAGACGGACAGGCAGACATGCGTAAATCGACATAGAATTTTATTTTGACCAAGAATATACATACTTTGTGAGGTACCCGGTGAATATATCGAGGTGTTGCAAACGGAATGACAGATTTAATATACACTGCACCTTATACCGACGATAGCCGACCGAAGGGCTGCTTCAAATAGCAATCAATGACTCTCACTGATTCTACCCTGAGGATCAGCTTTGTCTATGATTGCCACAAGAAGGTCTTCTTCGGTGGCTACCTTGGAGCCTTGGAGGTCGCCTTTCCAGAGGAGGTTGAAGACTTCTCCGTACTTGGTCGTTTCTCCGCAGTTTGTTGTCCAACGCAAGCCGCATAAGAGGTAGAAGGATCTACCAGACGATAAGTCATCGTCTTCTTGGGTGAGGGTTGCGGACCTTCCGAAGAGCGGATACGCTTCACAGATTTATTCTGTGGGGCGACATCTGCTCTCCCAGGAGACGATGGTTCCTTTGCTGACTTCGCCTTCTTCCTGCTTCGACCACTTTTGGTTCCACCCAGAGCTTTTGCCTACCCCTTGTCGTTAGGCGCAGAATCGGGCTTTGAGACAGAGCTCTCTGCAGGTTGATCACCCTTATGGGTGACATTCTGTTTTGGTATACTCTCAGTTACCTTTTCCTGTGCATTCTTACACGGGTTCAGCATGGAACTGGACTTCAGGTCAGAAGTCGGCTTAGCACCATTGTTAGAGACAGTGGGCTTCGCCGATTCTACTACTTTTGTGCGAGCAGTGAGATTCGGGAGGGAGATCTTGTCCATCTCGAGTTCGCGATGGAGAGCGCGAGGATAAATTCTCTCGAATTTCCTCACATATCTCATCTTACCCTTGATGAGGTGAACCTCCCTCTCCGAAATCAAATTCCCGTCTCGCCCCACGAATTTGTGAAGATACGAAACAGTACGTTTGTAATGTTTCGCATCGGTCACTTCTCGGGCCTTCCCAACCTTCGAGCCACTGTCCGTTTCCGGGGGATCAACAGATTCCCCATCATCGGACATCACCTCTCTTGCAGATTGCCTCCGAAGTTTGTCGGCTGGTGCCGACACAGGACCTGTTGAGGACAGACTGGAAGTCGGTCGGACAATAGGGTCCACACTTCTTTCGTTACTGCTATGGCAATCCCCCTGTGTAGACTTGGCTGGGATCACCGTGGTGTCCAGCTCATCATCAGTTAGGGTAAGATTTAATAGCAGTTCCTCCGGAAGCGTTTCCCCGCAGTGCTCTTCCGGTACCAGTCTGTCTAACTGGTCGAAGAGTTCCTTGCTTTGTTCCTCTAGACTATCGCGTATAGCGCGTAGAGTCCCATGTAGGTCGTGCACTCCCAGAACTACAGTCCTGTCAGCCAAAGACTGATTTTCATCAGTCTTGACATTTTTGTTTGCCAAAGGAATATGCGGTTCGTCAACGTTTTGGTTTGGAATTGATGCACATGTAGCAGGTACGACTGTAGGTGCCAAGGCATCCACACCTAGAACAGCCGGATCACAATCGCTTGATCTCGACGGCACGTGGCTTGTGACCTCACCAACGATTGCCGCCGGTACTGGGTTATTAACTCCCTGCACCGTAACTTTATTCTTTTTGCTTCTTTTTCCCATCGTAGTTAATTTATTTAAGGGCACTACCCCGATCCATTTTGGTCCACGGGGAATCCGAAGATCCCCAAGGTATCCATGAAGTGCAGAGAAAAGTTGATCTAGGAGGCCTAGGTCAGTTTTTCTCTGCACATCATGGAGACCCGCCACCCGGGAAGATGCGCCTAGTAGGAGATTGGCAACTCCCCTAGGTGTAAGTAAATTAAAAACTAAAATCGAATTTTCTGCAAAATCGATTTATGCCGGTCACGCAACAAATGAGCAATATATTCTTATTCAGGATAAAATGATTTTCCCATGCCCGCATATGTCGCATAGGGTTGTCCTTTCGGCCCACATTTAAGCATAGCCCCCAAATTTTCGGTGAGTTTGGGCATGTTTTCCAACCAAAAATGTTGTAAGTTGGTATTTTGCATTTTCATATGGTACCACAATCTCTACCAAAAAGTATCAATATCGGTCCTCTTTTTGGGATAGCCCCCATATAGCGGTAGGCAAGTTTTCCGATAGAGTTGGCTGTCATATTCTCCCATTTTCTATCCTCCACCACACCCTGGTACAGGGTATTATGTCTTCGTGCATATGATTGTAACAGGGAAAAGGAAACGATATAGACACAGGGTTTCTTTTGAGAATATGTATTGAATCACTTTCTGAGTCGATTGTGTGTCCATGTTAAAGTGTAAACAAAGTACAGGTCCCATTTATGATCCGAATTGGATGAAATTTGGCACAATTCATATGTTTGGCCCAAGGACGAACACTATGACAAATCGGTTCAAATTTAGATATAGGTCACATACTTAGTTTAATGCACCAAATACCCAAAATGTGGCCGATTGGCACGAACTTTGGCAAGTTTCGTTGAAATCGGTTCAGATTTGGATATAGCTCCCATATATATATATATATATATATATATATACATAAAAAGGGTTTCCGGGCTACCACCAGGAAACATGTGCCAGTATTGATATCATCTGCTCAATTACAACCAATTCTGATGAAAAAATCGTCAAAATTTTTCATATTGCGAGATACCGTTATATGTGAGCTACCCTAAATAGTGAACTAATATTGAACATTTTCAATACCAAATATCATAGGAGTAGTAGCAATGTATGTGCAAATTTCAGAGCACTACCTCAAATCGTGGAGGGTAGAAAAAGCTAACTTATGTTATGTGAATTATATATTAACAATATTGCTATGCAAGACAACGTTTGCCGGGCCCGCTAGTATATATATATATATATATATATATATATATATCTATTTTTTTGATTTATCAGTCATCAGATTTTCAGAATATACATCAGGAATATATTAGTTTGGGGAAAAAGGAATCTGTTATATATATATATATATATATATATAGGTAAATAGTTTAAAATAGTTTTAGGGTCGATTTTTAGCTCCTGGGCGATGTTACATGCCGGCCAACTTTGATCATTTCTCCGATTTTATCGACATTTTCGACGACATGTAGGCCACCTGTGCAAGATGTATCTTTAACATCAAAAGTTCCTAAACGGAATCTACGAACCATAAACACTATTCAGAATTTTAGCCGCTGGACTTGCATTTTCGCCTTTGTCAAAGAAAAACTGTAAAATGTACGAGCATAAATCTGAAATTGTTTCATCGATAATTTACGAGAAATCTATCAGTCTTTTCCCCAAGCTAATATAATATTTTAACACATTTCTGACTATTCTGACTACTGCTAAATTTGGTTGAGAATACAATTTTGAAAGTTGATGTGAGTTTCATCAAATCATATCTAATATGCTTAATAATGAAACCCATAGTTTTGCGTGGGTTTCCGACATTTCTGTCGTATGTTTAATACGTCTGAAATGTATGTCATTTACGTCGCTGTTTCTGTTTCTAAATCTGAACCGATTCTCACCAATTTAATTAGGTTTTGTCTTTCATTCAAATAAATGTGACGCGACAAATGTTTTCTCAATTAAATAATGTGAACTGTACATTGTTCAAAAAATACATATAGATTGACGCACAAAAAAGAATTAATCGAAGCAAATAGTGATTCTAGAGCACATTAAATATTAAAGGTCGTCTACGCATAGTATTCTCTTAGAAAATTCTACCAGGATTTAAAAATGCAATGTACATTTTACCGTTGTTTAGCAGCTGAGATAATGGAGGCTTAAAGGTCTACTTCGAAAAAATGGTTAATAATGTCCAAATATCCTCGTACATATTTAGGTGTATGCCCTTTTAATATACATAACATCAATTTAATAGTTCCTTATTGGGAATGAAATAAAAAAATCAGCCCTGCCGAACATGTTCTTACATGAGTTTTTGTTGATTTATTTTTCCCAACACTGTCGCAAAAATTCTATTTTCATTTCCAATCATAGATTTGCCATTGAATAGCAATCAGATATGCAAAACTTTATAAATAGGATATGTGTGAGCGAGCTAGTGAAAACTTCCATGTAGGAAGAAAAATGTTTTCGTCACGGGCTGGTGGATTTATTTGATTGTGTGAATGAATGAATGCTAAGACGACGAAATTTTGCCCCATTCTGTGGGGATGTTGTGCAAAAATTGAAGTCATTTAATAAACAGAAGTCATTTTAGATTGGCATCTTCAATGAAATTCCCTGCTATTTTTCAGAATGAAGTCAAGTGGAAAAATAAATCAATCCTTTTTGTTATGAGAATACAATTAGAAATAACCGAAGAAATGTTTGAGGTTCCTGGTAGAGGTGGTGTTCTTACTAGAATAATATATATTGGAAATATTACGTGTTAAATTTGAAATTAGTTTATTCTAAATGTTATATAAAATATTTTATTGCTTTTATGGTGGTTAGTATGTTGAATATAAAATAAGTTGATATTTAATTTTATTACTTTACCTAGATTAGGAACAACTACTTTCTTTGCAATCAACACAAAGTTAAAATAAAATATTATATGAACGTCCATTGGCCAAGTAAACTCATTACAAATTACATTTTCGAAATATTTATTTTCGACCATTAAAAATTGTCTTCAAGTTTTTAATGGTTTATTTATATTTTCTGTTTTGTTTTTCTTCACTTCTGAAATTTATTTACAATTTTTATTACCATTGTCCGCCGTGGCAAGTGAACTGGCTTCGATAGCATTTTGTGAAATGTCATAAAACCAAGTTTTAATGGCTCTAAAAAAAGAAGCCCGTGCTCGTAGTCATCATCATCCTTCGCTAGTTATCGGTCGAAATCATCTTGTACTTGTAGCTGAGAGATCATATAACTTTGTTATATTGTACTTTCCAATACATGCGGGAAAACCCTGCTCTGGCCTATACATACGCTCGCATACTTACCTACCATTCGAAATATGTGCGATTTTAAATGTAATGAGATTTTAAGAAACAAAAATACTCAGCATTTATTTTGTGTTTAATGATTTAAACAAAGTATTTAACAAATTTTATTTACATTGTTAACATTTGAGGATAATAGGGTGTATCGATAATTACTGCAATTTGACATTAGAGGTTGACGTGAAAAATATATTTACATTAAGTTTTTGATGTCTAGGGGTTTAGGCGAATTTTCCCATCGAAGTAGCTTTAATTTGGTATATCGGGTTCTAGAAGGGTCCTATATGTTATTAGGATATAAATCCTCCTAGCAGATAATTTACAATGAAGGCTCATTTTTTACTTGGTCGCATTAAATTTAGTTAATATTTTTTTATAAGCTCCTCATGGCTTAGCGTTTACAGTGTTCGATATTTTCACATGTTATACCCTCTATGATAAGATAGTGTGTATATTAAATTTGTCATTCCATTTGCAGCACCTCGAAATATTCACCTGAAACCCCATACAGTATATATCTTTTCTTGATCAACATAAAATTCTATGTCGGTTCAGCAATATGCGTCCCTCTGTTGAAATAGAGCTCATAGTATTAAAGTTTAAACATTAAAATTTTGCAATTACAGTCAAAAACGCAGGATGAGGCAATTAATGTAGTTCTATAAAAAGATTCGGATTTCAAATTCATTACATTAGTTCTGTACTTTTGTGTAATAACCCTTTTTGGCACTAAAACTTCTACCCTAAATTTTCAATGATTTGTGTTTCCATGTATATTTTGTCACTATTTCGTCGTATAAAATTTATCTTATCAACTGCTAAATGTATGTGATCGTATGCTTTGAAAATGTCCAGATTAATAGCCTTGGTACAAGTGTAGGGTGTACTCAAGTAAGCGACAGATCTGAAGTACAATTTCAAATGTTAACATTATTTTTGAAAATACCTAATAATTGCATAAATGTTGAGATACGATTAACAATACAGATTTATGTAATAAGAATGGCTTGAATTATTATTACTTATTTATTAGAAATAAATAAATTAAATCTAACCATTTTCCTCTATTTCTTCCAACGATTCCATTATCTCTTCTATAGATTCCTTGCATATTTTTACGCAATCTAGCCGCTCAAACCATAGTGTTTTACAATATACATGTAGTCGTTTGTATGATTTATTTGCTTCTCAAAGTATTCTACATAAAGCAGCAGATCTTTTGTAGATTTTCGAAAAAATTGCAAATTTTCGAAATTGTAGAAAATATACTTGGAATTTCTAGAATCTTCGAAACTACATTTAAACTTAAATTTAAAATGTGAAAGGAAGAATGAATGTACACTGCAGAAGGGAATTTTGATTTAATAATGGTCTGCACCCCCTAATAATATGCTGACATATTAAAAACACCGTCGTATCCTTGACCTCTCAAAAATATTAGATCCAAACCCAACCTGATTATTGTGTTTACTATTTCATATAATAACTATCTTGCAACCTTAAACTACTCTCGTTATAATTAATATTCGAAACACTGTATAAGGTTTTCTCTGTTGAACAGATATATATATATATATATATATATATATTTGTATTCAAGCTTTCACCAACACAATCACAATATTTTTATAATTACACAGCTGTTCACATTACCACACATTATAAAGCTATTGAAGGCTGTCGTAGACCCATTGTGCGGGCTTCGCCCATTTGGGAATATTTTTAAATTTTTAGTCGCATTGTAACGACTGTATTTTGGGAAAAAAACTGTCTATAAAGTATATATACATATACCTACATATAAAGGTCCTGTCCTATTTTTATACCCTTAATCACACTGTGGTACAGGGTATTATGCCTTTGTGCATATGGGAAATTACAAAAATCTTTTAAATTCCTTGAAACTGAGGTTTGCATGGTTATAACTCGCGAAATATGAACATATTGCATATAATTTAAATTTATTTGTATAAAATGAAGTGTTATTGTCAAAATCTTAAAATATTGGTAATAAATAATAAGTTGGGTGGAAGCTGTGATGAGTGAAAATGTGTTGAAGCCAACGAGCTTTTTTGTGTTCCTTCCTGATTTGTGGCTACACTACTCAACGCACGCACATGTGATCAGTGACTAAGTTGCAGAATACCCCATGGACAATATGGTTATAATGTATGATTTTTCGATATAATCACTGCATCCACCCAAAATGGATGCTGACATTTTGAAGCCCGATTTTCGGTGTTTTTGAAAATTTTCTTATAATTAGGACGCGCATCCAGATAATGGACTAAACTAATTATAGGACTGTAGAACTAGTGATTTTGCTTCGTTTAGTGTATATCTCATGAATGTGCTCACCGTAGCTTCTTTGCAATTGGATTCCAAGGACGAAAATTTGGTGCGTAAATTTTTATAAAAAACCTATTTTTTGAGTCCATATTTACATAGGTCCATTCAAATTCCGTAGAATTCCGAGGAATTTTAGTTGTTTTTACGTGCCGGATCTAATGAGCCTATCCATGTTCAATTTCGCCCAATAAAACGCTGGATATAGGTACCTTGAATGTGGGAAAAACTGCAAAAACTTATTTTGACAAATTCGCGTATATAATCGCGGATTCCTTCGAATTGATTTCACATACATACATGTTTGTATTATCATATTCGCGAATCTGTGTGAAAATAGGTCAAAAATATATTGATACGCTAATAATATGCGTATTTTAAAAAATCGATCGTATTCAAAAATCGATTGTGGAGGCACATCCGCGGTTCTTAACCGATCCTTTTAAAATAGGTGCCCTTTTGTGTATTTTCATAGGAGATTACGGAAATCGGATGCGCATAAAAATCGTATGCACGTTGCGTCATTTTTAGCCATTTTTAAGGTTTTTGCATAGTACACTTTAGCCGCTAAATGAAACATCGAATATTGATTATGTTTATACGAAAACCGCATGTGAAACTACCGATATTTAACAATCATCTAAAAGAATTTGAAGAGGAAAGCGTGGCATATTTTAGAAGATTAAGGCTAAACCGTATTCCCTTAACCATACTAAAAAATCGAAAATTAAAAAAAAAAGTTTTGTCTTAAATAAAAAATTAATTTATTTTATTTTCAGTTGTCTTCATGTTTTTATTTGTTTTTCGCGACTATTAAACCATATTTCAATGCGATTTGAGAAGAAAGTAAATGTGTTTATCCGTTTGTGAAGAAATTCGGGATGTACAACAAATAGGAATTCATTTAATTTATATTTGAAATACAAGGTTTAAAACCGCTATAACTTTTGTGCGCAGCATCCGAATTTGTGAACGCGAATAGATTTCGAATGAGCATATTTTTCTTAACCTATGTACCAAAAATCATAAATGTGAATGGTTCCTTTTGAGAATATGCATATAATCACTTTCTGAGTCGATTTATGCATGTCCGTCAGTCCGTCTGTTGGTTTTAAATTCATCCGATTTGGATGAAATTTGGCACAGCTCATTTGTTTGGCCCAAGGACGAAACCTATTGAAATTGGGAAAAATCGGTTTAGATTTAGATATAGCTCCCATATATAGTTTTCCTATATATCGTTTGATTTGCACTACATTTTCTGCAATGTACGGAATTAAGCCTAGAATGATGTCTGCCATGTTTCGTGAAAATCGGTCCAGATTTATATATAGCTTCCATATATTGTTTCGTCCGATTAAATATAAATGGTGCGCCAAAGTCTCTACATATCTTTCGATTTCCACGAAATTTGGTATGACGTACTGAACTGGGCCTAGAGTAATGTCTGGCAAGTTTCGTGATAATCGGTCCAGATTCATATATATATATATATATATATATTCGTCCGATTTTAAGTAAATTGTGCATCAAACACCTCATGTTTGTCAGATTGACATTAAATTGTGCACAACGTACAAAATTGAGCATAGAATAATGTAGTTCTGTGTTAGAAGTACAAACATAGCCCAACGGATGACCTATTGATATTTGTTTATCCCATTGTAACAAACGAATGACATGTTTATGGATAGATCTAGGTCGTTTCACATTTAGATAAATATCACATATTTTATTTCATATAATTTCATGATAATAGTAGTCCTGTTTAATATACCCATAGTGGTGAAGGGTACCATATAGTCGGCCCCGTCCGACTTAACTTCTTTCCTTACTGGACATCGGATATATGCTGAATAAAATTTTCTTACGAGAAATTATTCAATATTCAAATAGGTGGGGTTTAATAATATGGGCACTTCCTGCAAAAAGGTAAACCAAAGAATTCGTTTCTTTAATTGTGCTGAAATACGTAAAGTAAAAGCAAAAAAGTCCTAGCATAAATACTAATTTAATGACTATAAATGCAGACACAGCCGAAATAAAAACTGCAAAATCAACAATGTTGCGTGAGTTACGTCGCGTGAGTGACCGAGTAAAATCCTTCGCAAATAAAGGATATGCCAAATTTTGAAGTTTTAAAAGTTCAATAATAATGCTTGATATCTCTTATTCATGTAAAGAATATTAAATGTTCAAAATGTTCACACAATTCGCAGAGTTTTCCCATTATTAGTAGAGATGTCTAAAGTCATGTATATTTGAAGTCGCGTAAGCGACCGCTCTTTTGTGGCTTTTATCTCAAAAGTTAAAAACTAGGGGCTCTCAATTTTTTTTACCACTGATAGTGCTCCTAAAGATCTACGACAAATAATTAAGGAGGATTATGAAAAATGTAATTGTTTTCGATGTATTTAAGGTTTAAAATTTGATTTTGCCTCTGAAAGTCGTGTAAGTGACTGCGAAAGTGCTTATTTATTTAAAAAATTGCTATTTTTAACAAAAATAAAAAAATTGAGACACTTAAAAATATTTCTTTATAAAGCATGTATTTTCAATTGGATTTATAAATAGACTTCCTCTTACAATTGAATTTATAAAGACCAATAGATCTAGAGAGACCATTGGTCAATATAAAGATCAATTAGTCTGAATAGAGACCGATTAAAATTGTATAGCGACCCCTGGTCCGCAGAGAGACCACAGGTCTGTATGGAAATCACTGGCGTGAATATATATACTGGGTTTATATAGTCGAATAGGTCTGTATAGAGACCACAGACCTATATAAAGACTAATTGGTATGTAAACTGGTCGAGTGGAAGTGTATAGATATCACAGTTCTACTGAGAGTCCATAGGTCTGATTAAAGACCAATTAGTCTGTGTACATAAAGCAGGGGTTTATAAATACTAATTGGTCTCTATAAAAGGACTCTGTACTACCCAATTGACACCTATTAATCCAATTGTAAGGAGAAGTTTCTTTATAAAATCCGTGGGAAATGATGAAAAGGCGGTTAAGAACTGAACACCAAATAACTGATGGAGAAATTAATCAAATATGGAACTCTATGATTGCAAAACGTTATTAAATTGAATGAGTAATAGAATAAATTCATTTTATGTCATTCAATGCTAAATTACGTTTATTAATGTCAAACAAATCTTTTACGGTCAAAATTAAAAAATAAAATTGTCTTTTTAAGTATCTAAATTTATACAAAACATTAAACGATCAATGACAAAGCTAGATTCTCAACCATAAATTTCATTCCATTTACATATTTCATGTTTATAATAATACTGTAACTCTGCTACTTAACCCGAGCTGTGCTAGCGTGACCATATGGTCACACTCATAATACGATCAATAAATCATCTAAAAAACCTATACCCGAGCAGTGCAAGTGTGAACATACGGCCTGTCGATTATCCTGATAAGAAAAAAAGGATACAAGTCAAATTTTTGAATTCAGTGGCCCACAATCTAGAGACGCTGAAAGTTTCGTCCCACAATTCGAATAAAATAATTACAGCACTATTCGGGTAATAATACTTTTAAGATGTATCAAAGAACACAATATTAACGATACAACCTAATGTATGAATCTGGAAAACAAAACTCGAAAAATTGTCTTACATACACTGTTAAAATCAGTGCACATTAAAATAGTTATAAAATGGTACGAGGATGAGCTGTTAGCTGATGGTCGAACAGATGTTTAATGATTTCTCATTACTGATAAGGTGCTACTTACTGCCATTGTACCGGTGAGTAGTAGCCATAATGTTTGTTTTCTTCATTAATTGTTGTTGTTGTTACTCTTGGTTGTTTTGGTAGCGAGTTCCATTTTATAACAATGTTAATATTTTTTACAGTTCATTTTCTGTTGAAATAAAACAAAAATGGTTCATTGTTGTGGGGGAAGAATGATTTGGAGAATTATAAGAAAATAAAAACTCATTTGTATTTAGATTGTTTTGTATTATTTTTGAAGCTATAAAAATTCGTTCAAACTTGTTACTAATTTAAATAATAAAATTTGTTCATAACATGTTGCCGAAAGTGGGGCGGTACCGCTATATGGGGCTGTAACAAAACGTGGACCTGTATTAAATGTTTTTACAATGAATTTTAAATTTGGCTAAAAATTCCTGTAATGGGACAGCAGTTGTATGTGGAGGAAGTTAGAAAATAGTATATTTTATCGAAATCCGAATAAATTGAGTTAAGAAGGCGTTTGTATAAGTCCTAGGATAACCTCTAGCATGATGGGTACCTTAAAGTCTTTATTTATAAGGAAAATATTATTCGAAATTTTTATGTTAGAACATAAATGGCAATTATTTCCCCACAAGTGACTTACCTGAAGACTAAACTAGAGATAAATGACTCTTTTTATGTGACAGCAACTTTAACTGAAAAACTAAAACAAAACATATCTGATTAGGCTAATGAATAAAACATTAAATTCTGCGTTCGCACTTGTCCAAGAACTCCTCAAAGCGATACGGTAAGAAGAATTGTTTACAAAGGTCGATAAGCAGGACGTTGATTGTTTGTTCGTGCAGGCAAAATTTAATTTAGTCCTATTTACATTTGGTCACTACTGGCTGATGGCCAGACACATGAGCCCTGAGGGTTAAAACAACACAAACACACACACTTTAGCAAAATAAACAGAAAAGGCATCGATGGACAAGTGTGCTGAATAATTACAGTCAAACCGGAAGGAAATCAATACAAATCAACACTGATGAACTTCGACAATGAAGAAAAAAAAAAATAAAAACAAGTGAACGAACGCACACCGAGTCAGATATAATACTCGCACATGTGGGGTTGGACAGTTCATTGGGTGAGAAACAGACTAAAGAATAAATAAAAAATATTGAAGGAAACAAGTGAAAATATAATAGATTGCAATACATACCCCTTGTAAATTACTGTAAATACCGCAGTGTGTTTCGTTTGAATGCATTTCTTCCACAAAGACAAAAAAGCATTAGAGTTTATAAAACATCTGTTTATAACGTCTTTAACAAGAGCGCTAATGCAGTCACATAAATCATAGATATTTGTTAATTTCACAACAATGTAGTGTGATGCAAAAATCTCGCCGATTTAAAAAATATCACGTCCTACACCACATCGACCCCTGAAACTTAAAAATGTCCATGCATATTTTAACCTTTTGTTCAGTTAATATATTTCTGTCATGATAATCTTTATTTACAACTCTTAATGCCATAATTTTATAGATAACTGTCAAAAGTGAAATAAAGATTTTGATTTTACGACAATTATATTAAAGGGTATCAACGTAACAACCGAAACCTCTAATTGTGGTATTAAGTTTTTAGATAACTCAACAAAAATCTAAATATTACTATTTTTGGTACGTTTTTAAACCGAATTGGCCGTAAATTGTAAACAATTTATAATCCGATTTGGATGAAATTTGGCACAAGTCACTTATTTGGCCCAAGGACGAACCCTATTGAAATTGGGAAAAAATCGGTTCAGATTTAGATATAGCTCCCATATATATTTTCGTCCGATTTAAGGTAAAGTCCCTCTATATCTTTCGATTTGCATGAAATTTGGCACAGAGTGCTGAATTAGGTCCAGAATGATGTGCGCCAAGTTTCGAGAAAATCGGTTCAGATTTAGATATAGCTCCCATATATAGTTTCGTCCGATTTAAGGTAAATGGGGCACCAAAGTCCCTCTATATCTTTCGATTTGCATGAAATTTGGCACAGAGTACTAGATTAGAACCAGAATGATGTGTGCCAAGTTTCGAGAAAATCGGTTCAGATTTAGATATAGCTCCCATATATAGTTTCGTCCGATTTAAGGTAAATGGGGCACCAAAATCCCTCTATATCTTTTGATTTGCATGAAATTTGTCACAGAATACTGAATTAGGTCCAGAATGATGTGTGCCAAGTTTCGAGAAAATCGGTTCAGAGTTAGATATAGCTCCCATATATAGATTCGTCCGATTTAAGGTAAATGGGGCACCAAAGTCCCTCTATATCTTTCGATTTGCATGAAATTTGGCATAACGTATTGAGTTGAGCTTAGAATGATGTCTGCCAAGTTTCATGGAAATCGGCCCAGATTTAGATATAGCTCCCATATATAGTATCGTCCGATTTCATGTAAATGGTGCACAAAAGTCCCTATATATCTTTCCATGAAATTTGGCATGACGTATTGAATTGAGCTTAGAGCGATGTCTGCCAAGTTTGGTGGGTTCAGATCTATATATATATATTTTCATCCGATTTAATTTAAATGCCAAAGTTCTTATGTTGCATAGCGTACTGAATTTAGTCCAGAATTCTGTGTGCCAAGTTTCGTAAAAATCGGTTGAGATTTAGATATAGCTGATATGAAGTAATTTACGCACCAAGAAACCAATATATGGCTGAAAGGAACTAAACGTACCGAAATTAGTATAACTTAATCTGTGACAAGTTTCGTTGAAATCGTTTCATATTTGGATATAGCTTCCATATATATTTTCGTCCGATTTTAAGTAAATTGTACATCAAACTCCTCATGTTTGTCAGATTGACATCAAATTTTGCACAACGTACAAAATTGAGCCTAGAATAACGTAGTTACGTTTTCTAGAAGTACAGACATAACCCAACGGATGACCTATTGATATTTGTTTGAAGTCGATTTTCATATTTTTGTCCCAAACGAATGACATGTTTATGGATAGATCTAGTCCGATTCACATTTAGATAAATATCACATATTTTATTTCATCCAATTTCATGTTAATAATGCTGTTTAATATACCCGTAGTGGTGAAGGGTATCATATAGTCGGTCCCGTCTGACTTTACTACTTTCCTTACTGGTTTTATTATGCGGCGTGTCTTCCTATCAAGAATTGTCAATATTCAACCACTTTTTAACATAGCTCCAACGGTAACTCCCAAATTACGCTATTTTGGGAAGTTTGAGCATGTTTTAAATTCAAATTTTGCTTTCGTACTACATCAATGATTTTTGGTACATATATACAGAACAATATCCTGGCACCAAATCCGTTTGCGATCAAATTTGTGATTGGTGCACGCAATAATTATAGATGTAAGCTGTTTATCACATTGACCACAAGCCCTCATATATTGCTTCCTTGTTAAATATGAATATGGAGATATTATAAAAGTTATAAAAATAATGTGTGCGGCACTATAAATAGGAAATAATTTCAAACTTAAACCAGTAAGGTAAGTTCAAAAGTCGGACGGGACCGACTATATGATACTCTTCACCACTTTGGATATATACAAAAGACATATACTCTTTAGAGGACCATTGGAATGGAATCGGTCGAAACTAAATGTGTGATCTTCATAGATATTTCAACCAATTAAAAGGCCAATACAATCCTTGCGAGTTTAGATAAAATCGGAAAAAAGATATATATCTAAAGCTGAACCGATTTCAACAAACCTTCACAGATATCATACCGGACTTAATTAAATACGCTGTGCAAAATTGCATCGCAATAGGAAATAATGTGCACCATTTCCATAAAACCATCTATGGGAGCTATATCTAAATCTGAATCGATTTCCACAAAACTTCGCATACATCAATATGAACCTATTTCAGTACGCTGTGCAATCGTTTGTTTGAATTGGACAATCCTTGAGAGTTTGATGCACCATTTACATAACATCGAACGAAACTATATATGGGAACCAGTTTTGCAACAGACAAATTTTTTACACCATAGTTCTTCCAATTTCTACATATACGAAAGGAATATAACAAAATCCCAGATGACATCATAACAAAATTGGTGGAGAATAGAATGATGCTATTGAATGCTCGCCGCCCACGAAAAAAAGTATACCGTAAAGATGCGATGAAGGGATATCGAGAATGAAAGATGTTTCAAAACGTATAGAATATGTTACGCACAAACATGCATATCGAAAGAACAAACGTATACAGTTAATGTGACCATTGAGACAATTTTATTGTGTAAAAGGGAAGACATCGCTTTGAGGGGATGTAAAGTCTTCTGAATACTATCGTTAGACCTAAACTTAGAAAATGTTTAGAGAATACACCCAAAAAAGAAACATGCCTGAGTCCCAGAAACGAGTTAATAGAACTAATTGGAAAATATATCCAGAAGCATTTTTTGAAGAAGTGCAACCATATACAGCGGATGAAACTTTATATGTATATGTATTGGCAAGGTATCTGAAAAAGTCAAAGAATGTTTCCTTTGCTATGTGGAATTGGAAGGATTAACAGGAAAGACATTTTCCTGTTTGAATTTAGATTTAATATTTTTGAGAGGTCAAGGATATGAAGGCGGGTCTCACATGTCCCCAATTATAATGGAGTGCAGACCATTATTAAATCAAAATTTATTTCTGGGGTATACATTCATTGTTATTTTCACATTTTAAAATTAAGTTTGAATGCAGCTTCGAAGATTCGAGAAATTTAAAGAATATTTTCTACAATTTTTATTCTTTAGAAAATCCAAGAAGGTTTGCTACTTTATGTAGAATATTTCGAGAAGCAAATAAATCTTACAAACGACTACATTCATTGGTGAAACACGATGGGTTGAGCAGCATGGTTGCGGACAAATATTTAACGAATTTATAGAAGAGATAGTAGAATCGTTGAAGGAAATAGGGATAATGGTATCATGTAAGTTGGATTTATTTTTAAGAAGTAGAAGTTTCATTGCCAAGAAGGGTTGGTACACAAAAGTAGAGGTCAAATGTAATGAGTTCGAAGTATTTTTATAAAACTACATTATTTGTCCTACATTTGGACGAAAATGACAAGCAAATTTTTGGAAAATGAAAAAATAGCTAAACAACATTATCGAGAATTATACAATTTGGTATAAAGATTTTAAAGAAAACACATAATGTTATGAAAAATATCTGAAAGTGGATCTGTGTATAATTTTTTAATATGCAAAACATTTAATATATACGCAATACATAAAGATTAATGAAGTTATATATTTTTGTGATTTTAATGAATAAAAAATATTGTCTTTAGTTTTAATACATTTTCACGACTAGTTATACCTTTTTAATATCGCCTGAAATAATTGATACTATACCCATGATATTATAAAATTATTTTCAGCAAAATTTTGACAATTTTTAGAGGAGGTTCCAGAAAGAGTGGATCGATATTCCCCATCTTCGAACCTGAACTAAGTTTGGAAGAAATATTACGATGTGCAAAGTTTAGTTACTTCCTTCGAGAGTTATCGTGCGCACCAGCCTGACAGAGAGGCGAACGGACGGATATTTGTAAATCGATTCTATATCGTCTAAAACGGATTTGGTCCAAAGAAACACGGGGTATAAAACCAATATTTCGATGAAGCACATTTTTGCCGTAGCAATGTATATTACCCTCATAAGGCTGAGTGTATAAAATTTTGCCGAAAAATTGGTTTTGTAGGAATTTTATCGCACTAAATGTTCAGCTTTGGATGAATATAACTGTACATTTGAGATTCGCGAGTACTACAATCACAAAACGGTACTGCCTCATTTTCGGTATTTAGAAGGTTTTAGTCGCATTATCCCACCCAGGGAGCTGTAAGGGCAGAAAACATATGTGCGAAAAAAAATGTCGGTCTAGGTTCATGTTTTGAAATGGGCCTCCCATCACTTTCGATATTTTCATGGTCATAGATACTGACATTTGGAATTCCGGGCTCTTGGTGGATAATCAGAAAAAAATTCGGAGAAATTTTCTAAAAATGATTCATGTTTTAAATAGTCTTCTCTATTTTCATTATGTAAACGGTCGTACCTGAATTTTTCAGCCAGACTAACTGTATACAAATAAGAACCATATTGTTGTCCATGAGCATTGTAGGGTCATGTTTTACATTTGTTATACAATATATATCTATAATATATAAGTATATATATATATATATATATAACAGGAAGTTTTTACGGAATCGAAGAAATAAATATATATTTCAGTTATATAAGTAATCCAGATTAAGGTCATTTGAAATTGGAAGTAAAATACTTGCAATAACGTTCCAGAATTAGGTTTTGAAACAACAGTTAATTTTTGGAAAAAATATATACATAATTATTTTTAACTTCACCCTTTGTCCGAGTTTCTTATCCTGCCTCCTTAAACACCACAAACTCCATATTCCTTTGGGAATATTTATAGGTATTATATTTGTAATATTGATTCAGAAATTCAAATGAATCGCCCTTAATAACTTCGGTAAAGCTCTCATGTGCAACTAAATCCACATTCATATATCCACACACTCTTTCCGCACACTCTACCAAAAATACTCAGCCATGGAATACATATATCATGCAACAATAATGCCCTTAATTAATATTTGCTTAAGTTATTACAAAACGAATTTGTCCACCAGAAATATGTTTGGGGCGAGTTCTGCTGGCCAAATCGACCGTAACAACATTAACACAATAAACCACAAGGAAGAATGCTTTATTAGCTACTGCTGCGGCTGTTGAGCGACGTCGAACAATCAACCGGATGTTATTGTATGGGAATTGTGGCTACACGAAATGTTCCTGGTAACATATGAGAATGTAAGTATGTAATATGTGTGAGTGTGTATAACCATATGAAGGAAGCCGTAGTTGTCCAAAGTGATACTGAACAAATGCTTGTTTGCCTAACAACAACAGCAGCAGTGGCTAACTCCCCACAAATAATAATTTATGGTCATTTAAATGAACATAAATTGAAAGGCTGCTTCAAAAAAAGGACAATTTAATTTAATTTTGTGGGTTTGTAAATGAATGAAAGCTGTTGTATGTGAATCCAGTCCGTATTGTTCCCCGAAACAATTCAAAGGAATGCTGTCGCAAAAGCAATAGTTTACACTTGCGCTCCCGATTGTGCCACACATGATACTGGAAGGCCAAATGCCTGATTATGCTGTCTGTATTGCCTTAGTTTGGAAGACAGCGTATGTGAGGGGAAATCTCTGTTAGTATGTTAAAATTTATGACCACTAATTAGAAAATGATGAATGTATGTAAATACGTATATACAAACATATGTGGGTATTTGTGACACTAAAAAGCATGAAATTGTTGAAAAGTTTGTAAGCATTGTAATGAAATATCTAATTAATTAGAAAGATATCAAGGATAAGAGTTCGTCCGGGGATTTTACGTGATCTCCTACATTGCAGGATGTGATAGTATGTCATATTAGGTAGAGCTGTAAGACTGTAAGACTGATATAGTCTTTCATATTTACTCAAATTTATTTATTTTAGTAGCCATCAGAGATGCGGATAGTATGGCATTCGGTCAATTTTATCAGAGTAGGGGACTGAAGCAAAAAAAAGCTCAACTCCGACTAGATTCATGTCATATAAAAACGTGTCAAGTTATTTTATTTTTGATTCACATTTCAGTGTTTTTAAAATGTAAATTGATAATAACTTCTTAATTCCAACTTAATCTGCGAATACGTACACAATATTTCCGAAAAAAACAGGACCCTCAATCACTCGAAATTCTCCCTTGGCTGACTTATTTATTTCAAAAATCTAATTTAGCCACAAATTAATGAAATAAAATGAAAACAACTTCTTGAGGAATTATTAGAATTTTGAGGACGAAAATAACTTCGTGCGGTCGAACGCACTTCATTCGTCTGTCAGCGAATCTACAGCAGACATATTTGGGGCAAATGTACGATATCACTTATTTGCGGTGCCAGCAGGATTGTTTTTTTGTTTTCTTTTTGTGATTACTTTTTGTGTTGGGGGTTACTTGGTGAAATATTTGAAAAATTGTTTTACATTAAAACAAAAAAGAATCGATCTTCACAGGCCTCCATTTTAATGGTTCGGGGTTTTTTCTGGTAATTTCCTTGCTCACTGAGACTTCTGAGTATTTTTGTTGAATGTCGAATATGAAAGGGACGAAAACCACAATAAAGCAACATTTTGCAACGAAAATACCACAAATTCCAATAAAACTCGCGACCAAAACAAAGCTGAACTATCAGCGGCTTCTACATGCATAACTTCAGTAAAGGATGAGGACGAGGTCGTTTTTTTTTTTTTGGTTGTGTACGCAAAAGAAAAATCAGTGCCAAGAATTGGTGGCAATTGCAATGTAGTTCGGTTCGTATAAGTTTTTTAGTAAACTAATATGTTTGGAAATTATACCTTTATATGGGTCCATGGGCCTATATAGGTCGCGGATTAAAATAACTTTTTCTAGAGACCTACAAAAGGATTTTTTAAATAATTTTTTTGTGACATATATAAGGCATGAAAGAGTTAAATAATTTTTTAGGGACTTACAGAAGTCGTGGATTTTTAAATTTTATTTTTAGAGACCTACAAAGGGCTTGGTGTTTTTTTAGAGACCTACAAAAGTCATGGATTTTTTTAGATACCTACAAAAGGCGTGATTTTTTTTTTTAAATCATTTTTTTAGAGACCTACAAAAGGAGTGGATTTTTTAAATAATTTTTTTAGAGACCTACAAAAGGCGTGGATTTTTATAAATCACTTTATTTAGAGACCTACAAAAGGCTTGAATTTTTTAAATCATTTTTTAGAGACCTACAAAAAGGGTTGGAAGGAGTGAAACCAAATCATGCAATTGGAAAATTTCAAATCCATTTCGGGCCAAACTTTCATTATGTGGTTGCAATTTGGTTATTACGATTCTCAGAGGGAAGCTGACTTCCTCTCATAAATATTCCATATATGTCTTAATTTGTTTCATACATTATATAAAGGACGCCATTTCTGGTATTTTGATGGTCCTAGGCACAACCGAAGTTTTCCTGAACCTTTACGCCAACAGTGATCCTCATACTAAATTTTATACTCCAACTCGCCAAAATTCGCAATCTATTTCATTTACAACATATCCACTGTGCAATAGATGTATTATAAGAGAGAACAACGACTCCATCCCTCAATCAGTGATACGAATTTGTTCGATGTTCGATGACAACAACAAGTGTGTGGGTTACACCACAAAAAAAAAAAACAAAAAAAAAACAACAACGTCAACGCAAATAATCGACAGACAACTCTCTGGTGATCTGCTTGGTAATAAATGAGGAAAAACTTTTCGGTAATTTCCTGACTACTCGATGCTGATCGAATGGCCAACACATCGATTGGAGATCACAGTAAATATGAAACGCTTTTGGCCACAAATCACAAATGTTGCAAAAACTCCGGCCAACAACAACAACAACAACAAATCCAATTCACAAATAAAAAGGACAGTTTAAATTGATTTCTGTGATTTTTTCGTTTCGTTACTTTTTTGTTGTGGCATCATTTGCCCCAAAACGTTTTACGTACGTACGTCATTTGTGTCGTTGTCAGTGCCTTAGTAGTAAAACAGTGTGATGATGTGATTTCTGGTCGTTGTTAACCATTTGTACGTTCAGAAGTTCGGCCATCCGTCTGCCAGTCAACCAGCTAGCTAGCCAGTCAGTTATCCCTGTCCTTCTGACAATTGTGGTCGCCAATTTGAAAAATCCATGTTTTTTGCACTGTTTTTTCCAATACACGATGATCGATTGTTTTGAGTGATCGACAAAAAACAATAACAACAAGCTATTGTTGTAGTTACTGCAAAAACAACAACTACTGCTGCTGCCGCCGCCTGAGTCAATATGCGCGTTGATCTTTGATGGAAGCGCTCCTCATCATCTTCTTAGTCTTAGTCAATCTCATCAGGAATAGCGCTATCAAAACATCATTTCATTTTCTTGGGAGCAGTCGGGACAAAAACATAATCAACCACAACAACAACGTTCGTCTGAAAAATATAAACAGTTGACAGAAAATTGCACTGGCAGACACTGCACATGTCCAGTCGATGAAAATAAAGTAAATCGTAGAAATTGAAGAAAAACTTTTGATTTTAAATTGTTTTGAGGCAGAATTGTGCCAAGAGATTTTTTCTGGAATGGCACATCTTTTCATTAATAATTGTTGACAGGCTTTAAATTTAAATTGAAGTAAATCTCATTTCGATGTGATTCGTTACAATCATCCTTGCAAATATCCGTAGGGGTGTATGATACATGCCTAGAACTTTTGGGATGCAAATCTATCTATATATATAAAAGAGCTTAGTGTTAAGTGAGTGAGTGAGTGAGTGACTGACTGACAGATCATCGCCCAGACGAAACGGCTAAAGCTAGAAGCTTGAAATTTTGAGTGTGGGTTGGTGTTGGTGTGTAGGCGTGAGATAAGGCTGGGTTTTTGGAAATTCGAACTAGAAGGGTACGAAAAGTACTAAAATGTACCAAATATGGTACCCTTTGTATTAGGCGAACGGGAAGAGCTAGAATTCTGAAATTTGGAATGTGGGTCACTGATGTAAAGTTAGGAAGATGTACAAAAGCGTTTTTGGAAATTCGTACTAGAACGGTACGAAAAGTACTAAAAAGTACTAAATGTGATACCATTTGTATTTGGCGAACCGGTAGAGCTAGAACTCTGAAATTTGGATTGGTGGTCGCTGAGTGTAGGATAGATGTACAACGGGTTTTTGGAAATTCGAAATAGAAGGGTACGAAAAGTACTAAAAGGTACTTAATTTTGTACAATTTCGTAGCATGTGAATTGATAGAGCTAAAAACTTGAAATTTGTAATGCGAATTAGGGATGAGATGTAGAGTCTATTTAAGGAGATGGTTTTGAAAGCGTGTACTCATGTGTACGAAAAGTACTATATGATACTATATTTGGTACAAATTTAATTTGGAGATACAAATCGAGCTGGAATCCTAAAATTTGAAATTAACTTTACCGTCGGAGTGTAGGATTGGGAATGTACATAGTTTTGGAATTTTTTTACCCAGTTTCAGTAATTTATATTCATGGGTACTAAATGGTACTAAATTTGGTACAATTTGAATTTTATGCGAACCAATAGAGCTAGAATCATGAAATTTGGAGTCAGGATAACTGTTGGGGTGTAAGATCGAGATATGTAGGAAGTTTTAAAAATGTTTACTAATGTGTACTAAATTTGGTACAATTTGAATTGTGGGTGAACCGATAGAGTTGGAATCATAAATCTTGGATTTAGGATCAGTCTGGGGGTGAAAGTTTGGGTTAAGTGGGACGTTTTGGAAATTCGTACTACTGTGTACTAAATTTGGTACAATTTAAATTGTGAGTGAACCGAAAGAGTTGTAATCCTGAAACTTGGATTTAGCATCTCTGTTTAGGGTAAGTAAGAAGTTTTCGAAATTCGTACTACTGTGTACTAAATATCGTACAATTTGAACTGTAGGTGAACCGATAGAGTTGGAATCCAGAAACTTGGATTTAGGATCACTGTGAGGGTGTATGATTGGGGTCTGTAGGAAGTTTTGGAAATTCGTACTACAGTGTACTAAATTTGGTACAAATTGAATTGTGGATGAATCGATAGAGTTGGAGTCTTGAAACTTTGATTTAGGATCACTGTGGGGGTGTAGAATTGGGGTATGTAGGAAGTTTTGGAAATTCGTACTACAGTGTACTAAATTTGGTACAAATTGAATTGTGGATGAACCGATAGAGTTGGAATCCTGAAACTTGGATTTAGGATCACTGTGGGGGTGTAGAATTGGGGTATGTAGGAAGTTTTGGAAATTGGTACTACTATGTACTAAATTTGGTACAATTTGAATTGAGTGTGAACCGATAGAGTTGGAATCCTGAAACTTGGATATAGGATCACTGTGGGGGTGTAGGATTGGGGTCTGTAGGAAGTTTTGGAAATTCATAGTACTGTGTACTAAATTTGGTACAATTTGAATTGGGGGTGAACCGATAGAGTTGGAATCCTGAAACTTGGATTTAGGATCACTGTGAGGGTGTAGGATTGGGGTCTGTAGGAAGTTTTGGAAATTCGTACTACAATGTACTAAATTTGGTACAAATTGAATTGGGGATAAACCGATGGAGTTGGAATCCTGAAACTTGGATTTAGGATCACTGTGGGGGTGTAGGATTGGGGTATGTAGGAAGTTTTGGAAATTGGTACTACTATGTACTTAATTTGGTACAATTTGAATTGAGGGTGAACCGATAGAGTTGGAATCCTAAAACTTGGATTTAGGATCATTGTGGGGGTGTAGGTTTGGGGTATGTAGGATGTTTTGGAAATTGGTACTACTGTGTACTAAATGTGGTACAATTTTAATTGTGGGCGAACAGATAGAGTTGGAATCCTGAAACTTGGTGTTAGGATCACTGTGGTGGTGTAGGATTGGGGTAAGTAGGAGGTTTTGGAAATTCGTACTACTGTGTACTAAATTTGGTACAATTTGAATTGTGAGTGAACCGATAGAGTTGTAATCCTGTAACTTGGATTTAGGGTCACTGTGGGGTTGTAGGGTTAGGGTAAGTTGGAGGTTTTGGAAATTCATACTACTGTGTGCTAAATTTGGTACAATTTGGATTGTGAGTGAACCAATAGCGTTGGAATTCTGAAACTTGGAATTAGGATCTCTGTGAAGTGTAGGTTTGGGTTAAGTAGGAAGTTTTGGAAATTCATACTACAGTGTACAGTCATTATGGGGGTGTAGGATCGGGGTATGCAGGAAGTTTTGTTGGAAGTAGAAGGGTACGAAAAGTACTAAAATGTACCAAATATGGTACCCTTTTTATTAGCGAACGGGAAGAGCTAGAATTCTGAAATTTGGAATGTTGGTCACTGATGGAAAGTTAGAATGATGTGCAAAGGGTTTTTGGAAATTCGACCTATAAGTGTACTAAAGGTACTAAACTTTACTGAATTTACTTCCTGTTGTATATATATTGAACATATATAGCATGAATCTTGACATATGAAATGAAATACTGGTTGGGAAGTAGTGTTGATGTACGGAAATAAGTACATTCGTACTTATGTGTATAAAAAGTGTAAAATGGTACTTAATTTCGTACTATTTACATTCAGTTGAGTGTGTAGAGATGGAATCTTGATAATCGGAATTAGCTTTAAAAAATCGTACTTATTTGTACGAAAAGTACTAAATGGTACTAAATTTGGTGGAAGTTGGATTTAGGTGAACAGACAGAGCTGAAGTCTTCAAATTGGGAATTAAAATGACTGTTGGAATGGTGGACTGAGGTAGATTATGAAATTCGTACTTATTGGTACGAAAGGCTTTGGAAACTGGTATTTATGTGTACGAAAAGTAATAAACGGCACTAGATGGATTTGGGTGAACGGAGAGAGCTGGAAACCCATAATTTGGACTAATGGTTGATGTTTGAATATAGAATTGAGATATGGAAGCATAGTACCTATGTGTACTAAATAGTACTATATTTCGTACAACTTGATTATGTATGAACGGATAGAGCTGGACTCCGAATTTTTTAATTAAAATTACTGTTGGAGTGTAAGATTGACATAGTTTAGGAAATTGTTAATTATAGAAACAAAAAGTACTAAATGGGTCCGGAAATCTTACAAATGTGTGAACGGATAGGGCTGTATTCTAAAATTAATATTACAGTTTGAGCGCAGAATTGAGATATGTCGGTAATTTTTTTTAAATTCGTCATTATGTGTACTAAATGGTAAAAAAATTGGTACAATTTTGATTCGAGTTAACGGATAGAGATAGTAAACGTAAATTTGTAATTAAAATTGCAAGATTA
>NW_026887774.1:0-89711 GCF_032173495.1 Musca vetustissima | reverse complement strand
TACTTGGTTTTTTTTATGTTTAAACTTTCATTGGACGGAATTCTATGCATTGTGATCGGATGACTCTAAAATTTATATATTCACATATTTCTTTCTAATCATTTACTAAAAGTAAAATTGTGGAATGTAATGCTTATGAAAAGGATTTTGCGTAGAAGATGATAAAGGAAAACCTCATATATGTATTAATTATTTCGACAAATATAATTTTTTGTTTTCTCGCTTAATTTTTTGTTTTCTTAGGTAGCAATTTCAATGTTAAAAATTATTTATAATTTTAATGCCTATTAATATTCATTATAAATTAAAATAAAAATCATCAGCTGTAATATTTTTGGCAGGCAACTATTTTGAATTATAACGTATTTTGTACAATAAAACCTGTAATTTAAACTTGCGTTTATAGAATTATTATATAAAAACCCATTCCATGTTCATAATTAATATTATGAACGTAAAACTGTCAAAAACCGTTGGCGTAGTTTGGGTTCAATGGGTTTTGGTTGGTTGTTATAACGTGAAATTGGGTTCATTTGGGTTTGGTGTGGGTTTCGTTTAGGTGCGTTATCGGGTACATGTTTGCCATAGGTTCCTTTAGTCGCATTATAAATTACTCATTTACAATTTGTCTTGTATATGAATTAACAAGTATCGTGTTATTATTTTGTGAACATACTCGTATTTTATTAATATTATTTATAATAAATATAATGTAACATTCTGATAGTCGTGTATACATAGCATGTAATTATATGATAATTGTACATCATAAAATACTTAAAGGTCTACAAAATACATATTTTTATATGCTAATATGTCAATTATCAGGTATACAATTTTATGCGATGTATTCTTCAAGTTATTTGAATTTTATAGATGAATTACAAAGGGTTGTCTTTATCAATTATTATATAGTATGTGTTAGAATTGACGAATTAGATTTAATATAGTATTTAATATATTATGTCTGCTTCCCGTAGTTCTTCAATAATAGAAACTAACTCATTAGTATAATCATTATGCCCAGATTGTTGTAACTCCAGTAACAACTTTAATCTCTCAACTAATACGTTTGGATCATTCCAATGTTTATATTCCGGTTTTGCAAGGTTGAGTTTCATTAAGCCATTTCCACTATGTGTATCCCCAACCAATTGTTTTATAATATTCTTATATTTGTAGCCTCTGTTTGATTTTACTCGTTCATTAGGTTTATAGTCAACTTTGTATGCATTTGAGTCCAATAAAATTTTCTTATAAATCTCCAGTTCGGAAGCATCATAATTTGTTGGCTTTTGATGGAAGAGTAGTTCAAACAAGCCTGGCGTAAGCGCCCAATGTTGGTTTCCAATGATAATTTTTTCATTGTTAATTTTTAATGGTTTATCTCCGAATTTCCAACCTCCGTTTATATCCTTATGTGGACCATATACAGTATCCAGTTTGTTTCTTTGTTTCAAATATGAAATATTCATGTTATCATCATCGTCATCATTATTATCAGAATAAAATGTTTCGTCTCTTGTTTCATCATAGTTATTTGGTTGGTATTGTGTATAATCTGAATTGAAATCATCCTCTTCTGGTGTTTCATCTTCTTTAATTTCATGTATATAGCTCTTGTTAGGAGTACTTGTATATTCATGTTCCATGGAAACATCTACATTTCCAGTATTGTGTGTCAAATACTTAGGAATATTTTCACTTTTTATTTGAACTAATTTTTGTAGCTCTTCTGTTATGGGTTTAAATGTTCGATTTAGTTCTGTCGTTCTAGCATCCTCTCCCATTTTAATGCTTTCGAATTTTTTCTTCAGTTCATTTCGGGAATGAACAAGTTTTTTCAACAACTGTTCGTTTTCCATGGTCTCTGTTATACTACTAAGACATGATTTGTCTATACCCTATAAATAGAGTTTTTTTCTTATTGATATATTCTAATAAATTAGTGTTGCCATATTATTCCTTTCATAGATTTGTAGAGTTGTAGTTTTTTAGGTACATGACCGAATCAGCACAATATAAAACGTAACTAAGCATAATTTTAAATTAAAAAAAAATCATCTCGACATTTCACATTTATACGAGAGTAGAAGATATATAAAATGCTAATCCCATTTATTAACAACTGTAAATACAACTTCTTTCATATATTGTATATATTTCCTATCCATTTATTCTTCAAATAGTACTAACAGTTTTATTTAGAATTTTATTTATGTACAAAAATTATGTGTAAAAGTATATATCACAAAATTATAACACGACTATCAGAATGTTACATTATATTTATTATAAATAATATTAATAAAATACGAGTATGTTCACAAAATAATAACACGATACTTGTTAATTCATATACAAGACAAATTGTAAATGAGTAATTTATAATGCGACTAAAGGAACCTATGGCAAACATGTACCCGATAACGCACCTAAACGAAACCCACACCAAACCCAAATGAACCCAATTTCACGTTATAACAACCAACCAAAACCCATTGAACCCAAACTACGCCAACGGTTTTTGACAGTTTTACGTTCATAATATTAATTATGAACATGGAATGGGTTTTTATATAATAATTCTATAAACGCAAGTTTAAATTACAGGTTTTATTGTACAAAATACGTTATAATTCAAAATAGTTGCCTGCCAAAAATATTACAGCTGATGATTTTTATTTTAATTTATAATGAATATTAATAGGCATTAAAATTATAAATAATTTTTTGGCTTATTAGGTGCAATTCCTATGAAAACATTGAAATTGCTACCTAAGAAAGCGAGAAAACAAAAAATTATATTTGTCGCATATATGTTTGATACATTTTTATTTACCCCTAAAGTATGCACCCAATGTCTGCAGTGATAATCCTTTGCTCTATATTAGTTTATACATTAGATGTTTCTTATAGGAAATAATTAATACATATATGAGGTTTTCCTTTATCATCTTCTACGCAAAATCCTTTTCATAAGCATTACATTCCACAATTTTACTTTTAGTAAATGATTAGAAAGAAATATGTGAATATATAAATTTTAGAGTCATCCGATCACAATGCATAGAATTCCGTCCAATGAAAGTTTAAACTTAAAAAAACCAAGTAAAATCGCAAGGGGACAAAATTCTCAATAGTATGCAGGACTATATATTTAAATAGGCAACTACGAATATTGCTTCGTGCTTCCGTTTTTGTCGTTTTTTAAATTTTTTTTCTCAAATAATGAAAACTCATTTTAACAAAGTCTTGCCACCAAATTTTTTCTTCTTTGTTCAAATTAAATTAACAATAAAGAGGACAAAATACGAAAATATATAACGTACAAAATGTATTTTATTGTACATTTACTTTGTACGGAATTTCGTTAACAGTGGGTTTAAATTGTCAATTCCATTGCATATATGTCAAATAAATGCTCATATATCATACCACATATTAAAAATAATATATATATATATATATATATATATATATATTCAACTAAATAATTTGTGAGGATGAGGCCGGGTAACCACTGTTTAATACCCAATCATCATTTTTCTACACATCGAAAAATTATGTAAACTAATTTCTTACAATTCTTGTATATCACAATATATAAAAGTGTACATTTTGTGTACATTTTCATAGTCCATGATACTAAAAAATATCATGGACGATGAAATTTCGCACAGCGTATTCACTTTTGTTCACTTTGTTAGTCTCTGACCTCTTTTTGGTTTTACAGAAAGTACTTCTACACAGTAAAAAAAACTCTCTTATTTCCATAACATAATTCTCAAACACAGATTCCTTTAATATTAGAGTTAATCCTCGTTATCTACAGGCTGAGCCATTTGCTATACATATTTAATAAGTGGGTCTGCTAACCCAACATAAACCAAAGACATAAAAGTATAAATATACGGCAACTCATACGTCGACAAACTGCAATAGATGGCGTTTTTTCTGTTGTTATGATATATCAGCGAACAATGTTAAGCGTTTTAACCACAACATCGCAAGCATATAAAATGCAAATTTATATTTTAAGTGCAAATCTCTGATTTATTTAAGTGCAAATTTATATTTTAAGTGCAAATCTCTGATTTGAATCTCCCTACATGTGTTTTCATAAACTATTTTTTCAAGTCTTTTATGGTTTCTTTGTCTTTGCACAAACATTTAAATTTATTAAAAGTTTCCCTGAATACAGGAAAATATATATTTCCCTTTTCATCTTAATCCGTTTTCCGTTTCGTTTTCCTTTTAATATTTCGGTTGTTTAATTGCATTGCTGCTAATCTTGGTGTTACCTAAAGTTCATTGACACATTAAAAATAGAGGAAAAGAGGAGTGGAGCTAAACACATTATGCTCTTTTCCTCTTGAAACCAAACATTCCGAATGTCGATTGTCAATTTGTTCCTGCCTCTTCCCCATGCCCTTCGTGTCATAGCTCCATAAGAGTGCTAAATTCATAATGTTGTGGTTCGGTTTTGGCATTCATCAGTCTCTAAAATCATACAACTCCATGCGTCCGTCTCTTTATACCGCTGACCATTTTATCGATGCATGCATGTTGTTGTTGTTCCCTATTATCCGTATAGATTGTTTGCCATATTTGTCCCCCTTTCCCCCTGTAAATGTTTCGGTTAGCTCCACGCATGCCCAACATCCAAAGATGCTCGATTTAACATAAACACATTGGTATTAATATGATCAGAAATAAACATCAAACTCAAAGCAAGGGCGTACATATTCCTCTCCCCTTTTCCTCTTGTATCCAAACATTTCGTAAACACATATTTGTTCCTGCCTCTTCCCTTTTCACTCCTAATCACAGTTGCATAACATTGCGAAATTCATTATGCTGTTTATAGTTTGTTTCCAATAGTTCCCCCTCAACAAGTTGTCATATATTTGCCGCCCTTTCCACGCATGCCCAACACTCAACAATTTTAACATAAACACATTGGTATTGATATGATTGAAATAAACATAACTGCGTCTATCTCTTCATGCCACTGACCATATATATCGCTGACCATATTGTTGTTGTTATTCCCTATAGTTTGTTCCACATATCTGTTCCCCCTTCCCCTTGCCACATATTTGCCACCCTTTCCACGCATGCCCAACACTCAACAATGCTCGATTTAACATAAACACATTGGTATTGATATGATCAGAAATAAACATCAAACTCAAAGCTAGGGCGTACATATTCCTCTCCCTGTTTCCTCTTGCATCCAAACATTTCGTAAACACATATTTGTTCCTGCCTCTTCCCTTTTCACTCCTAATCACAGTTGCATAACATTGCGAAATTCATTATGCTGTTTATAGTTTGTTTCCCATATTTGTCCCCCCTTTCCCCTTGTCACATATTTGCCACCCTTTCCACGCATGCCCAACACTCAACAAATAAACATAACTGCGTCTGTCTCTTCATGCCCCTGACCATTTCTATCGCTAACCATGCTGTTGTTGTTGTTGTTATTCCCTATATTTTGTTCCACATATCTGTTCCCCCTTCCCCTTGTAAACATTTCGGTAAGCTCCGCGCATGCCCACATAGTTTGCCATCCCTAATATTCTTAAACCGAACGGACACACACACACGCACACACATTGCCATATTCAAGGTCAAGAGCGCGCCACACACGTCGATCAATACAGTTTGCGAACGGAGACACACACACACAAACACATACTTTGCCATACTCAGAACGGAGGATCACACACACACACGCACATACATAAATTTCCATACTCAGAACGGAGGATCACACACACACACACGCACATATATAAATTGCCATACACAGAACGGAGGATCACACACACACACGCACATACATAAATTGCCATACTCAGAACGGAGGATCACACACACACACACTATTTGTAAACAAAAGCGCACGTGTTCACACATACACGGACGGACAGACGATTTGTTTACTGTAATTTGATACTTTAATGAGTTTTTGACCATTTTAATGACTTTTGGCTAATCCTTTGTATTTTAAACCATACATCCTTATTCTACTACAATTTCTATCTTCAATATTGCGAGCATTATTTTTTACATACTATTGTAGTTACGTCCGTTTGAATTTCTTTAATAAGATCGCTGTTTTTGACGTTAGATGTCTTAATTTTTGTGTGGACATGTAACTTGATTAAACGAACAAAAAAACTATGGTACTAATTGACAAAATTTTTCGCAACTTTAATAGAGACATCTTGTGCGGCTTAAAAAGCTGAGTAAAACTGAATTTTTAGAATTTTCAATACATCCTCAAAATCTCATGTTATGGCCAAAAAAACTGTTTTTGTTTGTGTTTTTGTAAACAATCTACAATATCTGGATAGGCCTACCATCCAACGGTATTTTTATTATATTTTTTATTTTGTTTATTTTAGTAAAAACTGATGAAGCTTTATGCAATTTTTGCGCCATTGTTTGTTCAAGGGCCTATTCTTGTAACACATTCAAATAACAGCAAATTTAATTTCGTTTTGAATAAATTCTTATTGATTCCAATAAGCTAAATACTGTGCAAGCGGGCGCCATTTTAGGGTTATTACTGATAGGAAAAATTTTGAATACTCAACTTTTGTTCTTCTTGCCAAAAATTTTTTTTTCATATGCCGCAAATTCTTAAAATAATCCCAACTTTGGTATTGTTCATCCAATTTTATCTAGTAAAATCTCAATCGGAGTAAAAACGAATTTTCTAGAATCTTGACATGTTGGGAAAAATATTATTCTTCTCAGAAATATTGGTTTTTATGTCATTTACTTAATCAAATCGCTATTTCAAGGTTTCTGTGATACTTAAATTTGTGCGAAATGTGTGACAATCACAATAAATTCTGTTTCATTTGTGGATTATTCGTTTTTATGTAAAAACAGGACTGTAATTGATAGATATAATAACTTTTTCAAGCTTTATTATTCAAGTTCTCGTTGATATGAGCCAGAAGTCGCGTGTGCTGTATGTTCATCAAGACAAAGATTTTATACCACCCAAAGACGTGTTGAGCAAAGATTCACATAAAGTATGTAATTTGGATTTTCAAGATCTTTCGCAGGACTTATGTCTATCTAGAAGACAGTCTGAGATGTTAGCGTCAAGGTTGAAGCAATGGAACTTGGTTGAAGACAGCTTCAAAGTAACGCATGCCCGGAATGATGATCGCTTAATTTTTACAGATGTTTTCAAAGCATACAATGATAACCTAGTTTATTGTTCAGATGTCAATGAACTCTTCAAAATGTTAAATCATAGCCATAGCTATTGAATGAAGGTTATCTATTGACGGCTCGTGCATAAGTATGTATAAGTGTTATAATTTCTCATGTTTGTTGCGCGTGCAAGTTTGATGACATTTAAGCGTGTGAAAAAACAAACTTAATACAAAATGCTTATATTGCATTTAATACATTAGTTTAAGAAGCTTCAAGAAGTAATAAAAATAAAGATGCTTACATTGCATTTAATACAAAATGCTTACATTGTATTTAATATATTATTTAACAAACTTACTTTTAAGAATTAATGAAAATAAAGTTTCAGTTCCCATTTGGCACTCGAAAAAGAGTAACCTCGTTTTTAATGTATATGTTGTTAGTATGTTTATTGTAATAAACTGGTATTCATTATTGTATATGATTAAAAATGTTTTTTCTTTGTTTTATCATAGTTTTAAATTTAATTATGGAAAGATAACACAGAAATGATGTGAAATTTCAAAAGTGAAAATATAAATAATAAATACACCAAGTTTAATATACCGATTATGGAGGTTGAAGTTAATGGTTTTAACAACATTTTTACATAAATAAACGTTTTTTCAGTTTTTCTAAAACACTACTTTTATCATGCACCTTTTTGGTGTTATATTTGCAGTCTTTGTTAAATGTTTGCTATAGGTCCATCTTATCAATGCAAAAAAAGGGGAAGGATTCTGGAAAAGTTCGAGAGGTGTTCGATGAACTACGTGCAAATATTGAAATGGAAAGTGAAGAAGATATGTTTTTTGATCTAACGCAATGTGTAAATTACATTTGTAAGAAAATAGTCTTACTTACGATCGTAAGAAATCATCCGAATACTGATTTGCAAAATGGATTACTCTTAAGCTCAGACCCGGGTCAGAGAAGAATACCATGCAGCAAAAAAACTACTTTTTTGAAATCAAGTTTTGATTTGTTGGAAAAATTGTGAACATTAATACATGTGTTATAGATATTTGTATAATAATATTTTTTCGTTGATTTTTTAAGTATTAAATATATTATTTTATTTGTATATCATAACGACACAGTATTAATTATTGAGAGGCGAAAATGCTTTATCTATTAGATAGACTACCTTCGGGTAATGTGGACCACCATTTTCGTTTTTTTGATATTGTGGGCGTAACAACGGTAAAAATAAAAACAAATTGTTTTCACAACATAGTAGATTTGTTGTCTAAATATATTCCAGGCCAAACATTATATATATTTGCCTATAAAAATGTTATTGCATTATATTTCAAAAAACTTTAAACTGCGAATAAAAATAACTTGTGAACCAGTATGTGTGGGTAATGAGGACCAGTAAGTTAAAGGCAGGTTGTGGATTGTTTGTGATAAATTGTAAATATATGGGTTCATGTAGAGTTGTACAGTTCACGAACGAACTAGTTCAAATAAACGATTCACTTAAAAGACCGATTGAACTAGGTCTTTCAAAGTCGTTCCTTTCAGTTCGTTAAAAGAACGAACTGGAATAATCGTTCCTTTTAATTCAAATTTGAGCGTTTTACGGACCTAGTTCGATTTTTCTCTAAATGGAAGCGGCACCGATCGATTTTTATTTTGCATGTGATATTAACAGCGCTTTCATTTTGTAAACATATAAAATATGTTGCCTATCATTTATGCTCGCAAGAAAATTTTCAATTATTCTGACAATTTTCTTTAAAAATCAACACCCTATAGATCCCAATAAACTGTTCTAAATTTTGTCTATATATATCCTCACCATAAATAAAACAAAATTGTAAAATTATTTTTATTCACACATCAAAATCTCCCAAGAACACAAACTATCAACTGAAAGATTCGGAGAGCCATGAACTATAAAGAGAACGACCGAAGTAAAACGAAATTTCACATATCGAGTTTTCAGAGGATAGAATACCTCCTCGCATATTAAATGCGCCCATGTTTCGAACTCGTCCTCATGAAAAGGTCCCACTATTTTATATTGGTCCACATTACCCGACATTGAATATTTTTAATTAAAAATAATTATCGGCTTCAAAAATGAATAAAAATTAAAAATCACCGATTGTAATTACAGCTAAACGTATATTTTTGTTAAAGAGAGACAAGAAACCAACCCCAGTGTTCGACTATTTTGCAAAATCGTTCGACTTTTGTGCTAAAAAATTCTCAAATCACACTTTTACAATCAGAGGTACATTTTTTACTACTACATTTTCGAAATTGCAATTATTTATTAAAACCCATTTTGATGTTTGTTTTCACTAATTAGGAAAACATTTATCAAGGCGGTGGTCCACATTACCCGAAGTTACTCTACGTAAAGTATCCTTAATATTTGTCTGACTTTAATATTTTTATTTATCTTTAACACCAATATTTTTGCGGCACCCTCCCTTACAAATGCATCCACTGTGGCATTGGTTAAAAATCAAAATACTCTTCGATCAAAAACATTTTTTTTACAATATATATTCTGGAAAATGTGGCTAATACCGTCAAAATGGCTAATACCATATTCGGGTGGTACCTTTATATTAAGACGATACGAAAACGTGGACCGATATTGAACATTTTTTGTTTGGTGCTGTCTTGCCCACTGAGAACTCAAAATACCAAATTTCAATCAAATATGTTGGAAAATGTAGCTAAAATCTTCAAAATATGTCAAATCGGATGGGACCGTCATATGGGAGATATACTGAAACGTGGACCTACATGGTCCATGTTCCTGTCAAAATGTTGTTTACCCACAATGAACCTATACTAAAAATTTCAGATCGATTGCTTGATTAGAAATATTTTTGTCGCTCCCTCCTATACAAAGGGAACCACTGTGCGTATGACAATTTAGAAAAAAATCTTATGCTGACCAACTATTCTACACATAAATGGAAGATTGTAAGCGATTTCAAAGTTCTAACTATTTTATTTGGGATGCAGGGCGAGTACACAAAGTATCCGTCCTACCTATGCCGGTGGGATAGTAGATCCTCTAACAGATACTCAAGATCTGAATGGCCATTGCGACAGCTCCTTCATATTGGTCATATGAATGTTCTCCATCCCCCTTTATTCCGACTTAAAAACGTTATTCTCCTCCACTTCATTTGAAACTTGGATATGCGAAGCAGTTTTTAAAAACCTCAATGTCAAAGGCGACCTATTTCAATAACTAAAACAAGTTGCTTTCCCCAAATTGAGCGATACAAAGCTTAAAGATGGTACCGTATAAATGTTTATCTGTTAACAATTAGCAGTCTAATTCTCTCTTTTCAAATTCAGGAATACTTATCGGTCATCAAATACGAAAACTTATGAAAGATGATGCAAAAACTTTCAGGGCAATAATAAAAGCCCAGACTATGTTGCAGGGGTTGCAGAATTTTTAAAAGCATATGAAGAAATGGGCAGCAACATGTCCATCGAAATCCACTTCATTCACTCTCATTTGGAATTTCCCCCCGATAATGTAGGAAAATTGAGTGACGAGGGAAAGGTTTCACAAGGAGCTGTGGGAAATTGAGAAGAGATTCCAAGGGAAAAGTTCTGTGAATATTGGCATACTGTTGGTGGGTAAAACGCAATGAAACGGATTTCGAGTTGAAAAGAACGAGGACCAAGATTTCTTTTGAACATCGCACTCTACAGAATGTCTGAATATAAATATAAATTCTATAAAAATCTTCTGCTTTGTTTACTTTTAGTATATCACTCTATAGGACTACAATCAGGCTTTTGTTATCGTATATTGGGCATTTTATTACAATTTAAGCAGACATGAAAGAAAAGACAACATTTTAAAATGCTTTAACTTTGAAGGAATATTTGCGATATTATAGATAAGTGAATATTTTTGCCAACATTTCAGGATGCTAGTAAATTCATTTTTACGCCGATTGAGATTTTACTAGATAAAATTGGATAAACAATACCAAAGTTGGGATTATTTTAAGAATTTGTGGCATATGAAAAAATTAATTTTTCGCAAGAAGAAAAAAGTTGAGTATTCAAATTTGGTCCTATCAGTAAAAATCTTAAAATCTTTTTGTACCATAGTGTAATCAAACCAAAAAATCAATTTCGCATTTTTCTGTAGTTACGTCCGTTTGCATTTATGATGACGATATATATGTATATACAGACCATGGATATAAGAACATTTTATATAAGAAAACCCCGTACTTAAGAAACTTTTTTCAAAACACCAAGTCTTTTTATGTACACTACACAACAAAATGCTTTTATATAAGAACCTCTCTAATAAGAAACACACTCATATTAGAACCATATTTTGAAACACCAGATCTAAATTGCTCTTACACTCATTTCATATATGAACATTGACAACACTTAAATTCGAAAAATAATACGTGTATGTCAAACATGTAAAATGCGTATGATAGACGAAAAAAGTGTGAGAGCATACCTATGTACTTTAAGGTGACTTGATGATCATACTGAACGAACTTTGTAACGACAAGTTCTGTCGTACGAACATGTTCGCACTGCATAGTTTGCAAATTCTTTCTCGATCATTCTTTAGTCGGTTCAAAAAGTTCAAAAAGAAATGTTTTGTCAATGAAAATAAAAATGAAAATCGTAAAAGAAATTCAGAATGGAAAACCAAGAAGGAGTGTGGCAAAAGAATACAATATTGGAGTATCGACGTTATCTAAAATAATTACAAATTCACAAAATATGGAACTAAACTATTTTGCACTCAAAAACGTAAACAAAAAGAAGGAAAGGAAATCCAAATTAGAGGAAACCAATAAAGCGATGTCTTTGTGGTTTGGACAAATGATGGAAAAGGGCGCACAAGTGAATGGGCCAATAATCCTCGAAAAGGCACAAATGCATATTCCAAACTATAATGCAAACCAAGGATGGCTTGACCGGTGGAAGAAAAATTAAAACATACATTTCAGAAAACGACATGGTGAAATCGCCTAGGCTAATAAAGATTGTGCTGAGAATTTAAAGGAATATATTTTGCCTCCGTTATTGGAAAAATATAGTCTAGAGGACATTTACTAAGTCGATGAAAGTGGACTAACGTATAAACCCTTGCCAAATGGGTCTTAGTGTTACCGAAATGAACAAATGAGTGGACTTAAGAACCAAAAGACAGGTTGGCGTTACTATTTATAACCAATGCAACCAGATCTGATAAATAGTATATTCAATCGGAAAGTATAAACAACCGAGATGCTTTCGCGGAAAAAATTTTCCTATTCCTTACAAAATTTAATAAAAAAGCTGATCACATGTACAATATGGAGTGAAATTATTAAAGAACTAAGCGAAAAACTCATGAAAAGGGAGAAAACAATATTGCTACTCATTGACAGCGCTTCTTGTCATAAAATTGATTACACACCGGATAATATTGAAATCATATTTCTACTACTACTTTCATACTACTAGTTTGATTCAACCATTGGATCAAGGTAATGAAGAAGTTTTAATATAACAACAAACTATAGTCGAATTCGGATAAGCAAACGCCGGTTTATAAAAAATTGGTTTATTGAAACTAATAATTTTAAACTAATATTTCGGATGAATTTTCAAACACTTTGCTTCGCATAAAAGAAAACCCGGTTAATTGAAAATCTGTATAAGAGAAAGACTTTTTTGTTGAAAATGCACAAATATATATGAAAGCACCGTTTAAGAGAAAAAATATCATTTTTGTAAGCGCGACGAAATTCATTAAAAATTTTATGTGCAGCCCTAAAATCATATTGCAAATTTTTCCAACCATCAAAGCTAATGTCTACGAAAAAATAAGTTCTTATTCAATTCATTTTATAATATGATTTATAAATTTCACGATATTGATTGAAAACTTATCCGAAAAAAAATTGTCGCAACTTTAAGAGACATCTTGTGCGGCTTAAAAAGCTGAGTAAAACTGAAATTTTAGAATTTTCAATACATCCTCAAAATCTCATGTTATGGCCAAAAAAACTGTTTTTGTTTGTGTTTTTGTAAACAATCTACAATATCTGGATAGGCCTACCATCCAACGGTATTTTTATTATATTTTTTATTTTGTTTATTTTAGTAAAAACTGATGAAGCTTTATGCAATTTTTGCGCCATTGTTTGTTCAAGGGCCTATTCTTGTAACACATTCAAATAACAGCAAATTTAATTTCGTTTTGAATGAATTCTTATTGATTCCAATAAGTTAAATACTGTGCAAGCGGGCGCCATTTTAGCGTTATTACTGATAGGAAAATTTTTGAATACTCAACTTTTGTTCTTCTTGCCAAAAAAATTTTTTTTTTTCATATGCCGCAAATTCTTAAAATAATCCCAACTTTGGTATTGTTCATCCAATTTTATCTAGTAAAATCTCAATCGGAGTAAAAACGAATTTTCTAGAATCTTGACATGTTGGGAAAAATATTATTCTTCTCAGAAATATTGGTTTTTATGTCATTTATTTAATTTCAAGGTTTCTGTGATACTTAAATTTGTGCGAAATGTGTGACAACCGTAATAAATTCTGTTTCATTTGTGGATTATTCGTTTTTATGTAAAAACAGGACTATAATTGATAGATATAATAACTTTTTCAAGCTTTATTATTCAAGTTCTCGTTGATATGAGCCAGAAGTCGCGTGTGCTGTATGTTCATCAAGACAAAGATTTTATACCACCCAAAGACGTGTTGAGCAAAGATTCACATAAAGTATGTAATTTGGATTTTCAAGATCTTTCGCAGGACTTATGTCTGTCTAGAAGACAGTCTGATATGTTAGCGTCAAGGTTAAAGCAATGGAACTTGGTTGAAGACAGCTTCAAAGTAACGCATGCCCGGAATGATGATCGCTTAATTTTTAGAGATGTTTTCAAAGCATACAATGATAACCTAGTTTATTGTTCAGATGTCAATGAACTCTTCAAAATGTTAAATCATAGCCATAGCTATTGAATGAAGGTTATCTATTGACGGCTCGTGCATAAGTATGTATAAGAGTTATAATTTCTCATGTTTGTTTCGCGTGCAAGTTTGATGACATTTAAGCGTGTGAAAAAACAAACTTAATACAAAATGCTTATATTGCATTTAATACATTAGTTTAAGAAGCTTCAAGAAGTAATAAAAATAAAGATGCTTACATTGCATTTAATACAAAATGCTTACATTGCATTTAATATATTATTTAACAAACTTACTTTTAAGAATTAATGAAAATAAAGTTTCAGTTCCCATTTGGCACTCGAAAAAGAGTAACCTCGTTTTTAATGTATATGTTGTTAGTATGTTTATTATAATAAACTGGTATTCATTATTGTATGTGATTAAAAATGTTTTTTCTTTGTTTTATCATAGTTTTAAATTTAATTATGGAAAGATAACACAGAAATTATGTGAAATTTCAAAAATGAAAATATAAATAATAAATACACCAAGTTTAATATACCGATTATGGAGGTTGAAGTTAATGGTTTTAACAAGATTTTTACATAAATAAACGTTTTTCTCAGTTTTTCTAAAACACTACTTTTAAAATGCACCTTTTTGGTGTTATATTTGCAGTCTTTGTTAAATGTTTGCTATAGGTTCATCTTATCAATGCAAAAAAAGGGGAAGGATTCTGGAAAAGTTCGAGAGGTGTTCGATGAACTACGTGCAAATATTGAAATGGAAAGTGAAGAAGATATGTTTTTTGATCTAACGCAATGTGTAAATTACATTTGTAAGAAAATAGTCTTACTTACGATCGTAAGAAATCATCCGAATACTGATTTGCAAAATGGATTACTCTTAAGCTCAGACCCGGGTCAGAGAAGAATACCATGCAGCAAAAAAAACTACTTTTTTGAAATCAAGTTTTGATTTGTTGGAAAAAATGTGAACATTAATACATATGTTATAGATATTTGTATAATATTATTTTTTCGTTGATTTTTTAAGTATTAAATATATTATTTTATTTGTATATCATAACGACACAGTATTAATTATTGAGAGGCGAAAATGCTTTATCTATTAGATAGACTACCTTCGGGTAATGTGGACCACCATTTTCTTTTTTTGATATTGTGGGCGTAACAACGGTAAAAAGTAAAAACAAATTGTTTTCACAACTTCGTAGATTTGTTGTCTAAATATATTCCAGGTCAAACATTATATATATTTGTCTATAAAAATGTTATTGCATTATATTTCAGAAAACTCTAAACTGCGAATAAAAATAACTTGTGAACCAGTATGTGTGGGTAATGAGGACCAGTAAGTTAAAGGCAGGTTGTGGATTGTTTGTGATAAATTGTAAATATATGGGTTCATGTAGAGTTGTACAGTTCACGAACGAACTAGTTCAAATAAACGATTCACTTAAAAGACCGATTGAACTAGGTCTTTCAAAGTCGTTCCTTTCAGTTCGTTAAAAGAACGAACTGGAATAATCGTTCCTTTTAATTCAAATGTGAGCGTTTTACGGACCTAGTTCGATTTTTCTCTAAATGGAAGCGGCACCGATCGATTTTTATTTTGCATGTGATATTAACAGCGCTTTCATTTTGTAAACATATAAAATATGTTGCCTATCATTTATGCTCGCAAGAAAATTTTCAATTATTCTGACAATTTTCTTAAAAAATCCACATCTTATAGATTCCCATAAACTGTTCTAAATTTTTTCTATATAATATCTTCACCATAAATACAACAAAATTGTAAAATTATTTTTATTCACACATCAAAATCTCCCAAGAACACAAACTATCAACTGAAAGATTCGGAGAGCCATGATCTATAAAGAGAACGACCGAAGTAAAACGACAGCTGAATAAAAGAGCTTTATTGTGAACGATTGAACTACTGAACTAGAAGACCGAACTAGTTCAGTTAAAAGAGCTGAACTAAAAAGAGCGATCAGCTAACTGAACTAGATAGAACAATTCTAGGTTCATGATTTGGAATAGTCCCCATTTAAGGGTACCGCCCCATTTGTGATATTTTGAAGGTCCTTGCTTCATTATCCAATCGAATTACCTAAAATTTCACATATCGAGTTTTCAGAGGATAGAATACCTCCTCGCATATTAAATGCGCCCATGTTTCGAACTCGTCCTCATGAAAAGGTCCCACTATTTTATATTGGTCCACATTACCCGACATTGAATATTTTTAATTAAAAATAATTATCGGCTTCAAAAATGAATAAAAATTAAAAATCACCGATTGTAATTACAGCTAAACGTATATTTTTGTTAAAGAGAGACAAGAAACCCACATGACTTCTTTATATTCAAAAAAAAAAAAAAAAAAACAAAGTGTTCGACTATTTTGCAAAATCGTTCGACTATTGTGCTAAAAAATTCTCAAATCACACTTTTACAATCAGAGGTACATTTTTTACTACTACATTTTCGAAATTGCAATTATTTATTAAAAACCAATTTTGATGTTTGTTTTCACTAATTAGGAAAACATTTATTAAGGCGGTGGTCCACATTACCCGAAGTTACTCTACGTAAAGTATCCTTAATATTTGTCTGACTTTAATATTTTTATTTATCTTTAACACCAATATTTTTGCGGCACCCTCCCTTACAAATGCATCCACTGTGGCATTGTTTAAAAATCAAAATATTCTTCGATCAAAAACATTTTTTTTACAGTAAATATTCTGGAAAATGTCGCTAATACCCTCAAAATGGCTAATACCATATTCGGGTGGTACCTTTATATTAAGACGATACGAAAACGTGGACCGATATTGAACATTTTTTGTTTGGTGCAGTCTTGCCCACTGAGAACTCAAAATACCAAATTTCAATCAAATATGTTGGAAAATGTAGCTAAAATCTTCAAAATATGTCAAATCGGATGGGACCGTCATATGGAAGCTATACTGAAACGTGGACCTACATGGTCCATGTTCCTGTCAAAATGTAGTTTACCCACAATGAACCTATACTAAAAATTTCAGATCGATTGCTTGATTAGAAATATTTTTGTCGCTCCCTCCCATACAAAGGAAACCACTGTGCGTATGACAATTTAGAAAAAAATCTTATGCTGACCAACTATTCTACACATAAATGGAAGATTGTAAGCGATTTCAAAGTTCTAACTATTTTATTTGGGATGCAGGGCGAGTACACAAAGTATCCGTCCTACCTATGCCGGTCTGAATGGCCATTGCGACAGCTACTTCATATTGGTCATATGAATGATCTCCATCCCCCTTTATTCCGACTGAAAAACGTTATTCTCCTCCACTTCATTTGAAACTTGGATATGCGAAGCAGTTTTTAAAAACCTCAATGCCAAAGGCGACCTATTTCAATAACTAAAATAAGTTGCTTTCCCCAAATTGAGCGATACAAAACTTAAAGATGGTACCGTATAAATGTTTATCTGTTAACAATTAGCAGTCTAATTCTCTCTTTTCAAATTCAGGAATACTTATCGGTCATCAAATACGAAAACTTATGAAAGATGATGCAAAAACTTTCAGGGCAATAATAAAAGCCCAGACTATGTTGCAGGGGTTGCAGAATTTTTAAAAGCATATGAAGAAATGGGCAGCAACATGTCCATCGAAATCCACTTCATTCACTCTCATTTGGAATTTCCCCCCGATAATGTAGGAAAATTGAGTGACGAGGGAAAGGTTTCACAAGGAGCTGTGGGAAATTGAGAAGAGATTCCAAGGGAAAAGTTCTGTGAATATTGGCATACTGTTGGTGGGTAAAACGCAATGAAACGGATTTCGAGTTGAAAAGAACGAGGACCAAGATTTCTTTTGAACATCGCACTCTACAGAATGTCTGAATATAAATATAAATTCTATAAAAATCTTCTGCTTTGTTTACTTTTAGTATATCACTCTATAGGACTACAATCAGGCTTTTGTTATCGTATATTGGGCATTTTATTACAATTTAAGCAGACATGAAAAAAAAGACAACATTTTAAAATGCTTTAACTTTGAAGGAATATTTGCGATATTATAGATAAGTGAATATTTTTGCCAACATTTCAGGATGCTAGCGAGATGCTTTCGCGGAAAAAAATTTCCTATTCCTTACAAAATTTAATAAAAAAGCTTGGATGACATGTACAATATGGAGTGAAATTATTAAAGAACTAAGCGAAAAACTCAAGAAAAGGGAGAAAACAATATTGCTACTCATTGACAACGCTTCTTGTCATAAAATTGATTACACACCGGATAATATTGAAATCATATTTCTACTACTACTTTCATACTACTAGTTTGATTCAACCATTAGATCAAGGTAATGAAGAAGTTTTAATATAACAACAAACTACAGTCGAATTCGGATAAGCAAACGCCGGTTTATAAAAAATTGGTTTATTGAAACTAATAATTTTAAACTAATATTTCGGATGAATTTTCAAACACTTTGCTTTGCATCAAAGAAAACCCGGTTAATTGAAAATCTGTATAAGAGAAAGACTTTTTTGTTGAAAATTAACATATATATATGAAAGCACCGTTTAAGAGAAAAAATATCATTTTTGTAAGGGCGACGAAATTCATTAAAAATTTTATGTGCAGCCCTAAAATCATATTGCAAATTTTTCCAACCATCCAAGCTAATGTCTACGAAAAAATAAGTTCTTATGCAATTCATTTTATAATATGATTTATAAATTTCACGATTTTTCAGATATTGATTGAAAACTTCGTTTAAACGCAACGACTTTCGCTTATCCGAAGTTCCCTTAATTGAAAATCCTGCTTTAGAGATTTTTTTTTCTGAAATTAGCCGTTTTCGCTTAACCGAATTCGACTGTTTATTTTAATTTAATTTTACTTAATTTTGCTTAATAGGTATAATTCAATCATTTAAAGCCCATTGTAGGAAAAACATAACTCGAGAACAAATTTTAGCCATTGAAGATCGTTATATGGACAAGTTTTTGAAAAATATTACAGTCTTGAAAGCTTTATATATAATAAAAAGATCTTGGTGGCTTGTAAAGCCAGGAACAATCAGAAACTGCTTTAAGAAGGTTGGAATTAGCAAGGAGAATAATTCAAGCGACATAGAGGTCCAGGAAATCATCATGGACGACGAGTATACTGCATTTCAAGATTCGGTCAATGAATTTGAAAATAGATATTGTTTCGGCATCATGGATGATGGTGAAATAATTAATGAAATACAAGACCGTGATTCTGAAGATGAGTACAATGAAAATATTAATGAAACTGCTGTAAAACCAATAATACCATAGACAGACGACAGCCTTAATTTGCATTAAAAATTTCTTAATTTGAATTAATATTTACCCCTGACAAACGAAAGTTTCTGCATTCACGAAACAGTTTTTTGCTTCAAAACAATTGTTTGTCTGTGTGTAGGATGAAATTTTTTTTACATTTGTTTCGATATTTTTCGGGATTACATCTTTGGGAAATAGATACATGACATAAAGGAGGAATAGCAATTATGATCTCATCAAAACAGCTCCCAATTTAAAAAATGGTTGAAATTTGGTTCATTTCTTTTTCATAAATATAAATTTCTTGTTTTCATAAACATAAATAAATTTGACAAGAAACAAATAAATTTCGACAGCATTGCCATATTGAAATTGCCTAATTCAGTATAAATTCAGTTTGATTTTGTGCATTAACAACACATAAAAATGATGATAATGTACAAGTTAATTTGAATTAAGACTGTTAATGCAAATTAAGGCTGCCGTCTGTCTAGGCTATAAGAGAAGAAACAATTGATGCATTATTTACTCTTAAACAATATATAGAGGCAGATGATTCCAATATTATAAATATAGAGAATATTTTATATAACCAAATGGATTAATCTCTAGCCCAGAGAAAAATAAAGGACAATTTTTTTTAAGACTGATCTTAGCTTATTTCTTAACGTACACTTTTACAGAATGAATTTTTTTATGTTTGATCTTCCTTTTATGAAATGTTATTACTATAATTTTATTTTTTTATTTTTAAGCGTTGTTTGATAAAAGAAAGTGCAAATAAACGTTGATTTACTTTGTTTAATATTTTTGTCCAGCCTTTTCAATTTCTATAGGAATTATTTTTTTTAATTGAGTATGAACGCATATAAGAAACTAGTTTCTTATAGGCAATGCATTCATATAAGAAACCCCTGCTTACAAGAACACCTCGATTTTTTGGATGTTCCTATATCCGTGGTCTACTGTAGTGAGAAACAGTCAAAAGTATCCACTTGTGTTTTATACACTCCACCTAGTATGGTGGGTATATTAATTTTGTCATTCCGTTTTAACTCATCGAAATATTAATATCCGACCCTATAAAGTATATATATCCTTGATCAGGGTAAAATTCTAAGACTAGCGATCTAGCCATGTCCGTCCAACTTTTGTAATCACGCTATTAGAGTTGTACAGTTCATGAACGAACTTGTTCAAATGAACGATTCACATAAAAGACCGAGTGAACTAGGTCTTAAAAATCTTTCTTTCTAGTTCATTAAAAGAACGAACTGGAATAATCGTTCATTTTAGTTCAAATGTGAGCGTTTTACTGACCTAGTTCCATTTGGTCTAAATGGAAGTTTTATTTTGCATGTGATATTATCAGCGTTTTCATTTAATAAACACTAATAAAAAATATGTTGCCTATAAATTATGTTGGCAAGTAATTTTTCAATTATTCTGAAACTTTTCTTAAAAATAGACGCTTTATAGGCCACATATTCTTTGGAACATTCTCCCCCACGTTGAACGAGACAAGTTCAAGAAACTGTAGCGTCGATAAAATATGATGATTGGCGAGGGGTTGGTATTGGATTGCTGTTTTGTTTCTGCTGGTCGTCGAGAACTGGCGAAACTTGTATGTGACGTAGATAGCTACTCCAATTCCTACGCAAAGAGCCAAATAACTAGTGACGTGATGATGAACGGCTGTTGTCTTCATTAGTTATGGCGGGTGTTCAATATCAAAGGATTTCAGCTGCTGGTGTAAAGTGATGAGTTCAGCAGTATGTGTCTCATATATGTTGTCCAAGGTTGTGTTCAACACGGTGAGCTTGCTGGTTGATATGATTGCGTTTAGCGGCTTAAGTCTTACGTTCGACCTATGCCCAACGGTCTGGTTCTCGTAATGGCCGTATATCGTAACGGTGTTATCTTTCAATATGCAACTTGGGACTTGGGGAGAGTCCCAGTTCCTTGACAATTCCGTTGCGTTTGCTAGAGTAAATATCCATTGACCCTTCTGGATCATTTGCCTCCAACCTTCGTAATAAGTTGTTGACTTTAAGTTGCAAGCTTCCGATGATTTATTTAATAAAAAATTGATCTCGCATAAATGCGACCGATCATGTTTGCTCAACTTTGCCTGTTTATGGCAAATATAAATGTCATTCGTTGTATGTACGCAACTGTACATTTCGTCTGTTGTTAACGATATGAACTCATCCCGATGAGCATTTGCTGCCAATATTGTTGATGGTAGTGATATTGAAATGAACTGACCAGACTGTAGCATGGGTATGGGAATCATGTTATATAAATCATATTGTTGAAGATCCACTAATGGAAGGCGAATCTCAAATATGACACTATTTTTCATAACACTTCCCTTACATGTCATTAGCTTGAAGAACTCTGTCAAGTTATCTTCTGAAATAGGTAGAGTGCGGGATGGTGGCATATGTGCCTTGATCGTTTGGAGCTCGTCTCGTAGCTGATGTGGCATAAGTAACAACGGGCTGATACGGCCGTGATGGACGTCTGTCAAGACATCGATGATCCTGTCTTCTGTTTGCTTTAACTTGGATGATAATATCATAAGGTGCGAGACTAGGAACAATATGAATTGAGTTGTTTTTCCACTATCTTCTTCTTTTTCACCGTATTTGCCATTAGTCGCATCTCAGTGTGCATATTTTTAAAACTCCTTTGACTCGTAAATTCATCTTTTTTGATAATGTTTATCGTTGAATCGACAATCGATGTTTGGTTTTTCAGCAGTTCCAACATGTGTTGTTTGTTCTCATTTGCCTTTGCAGCCGTTTGGACGGCATATTCAGAGTACGAAACACCAACTAACGAGAGCGCCAAGTTTCCAACTATGTTTAGAACACCCCGCCTGCTGTGCCGTGGAAATATTTTCATTGTAGCAGAATTTAGTTGGTTTAGGACTTGAATAAGGTTATCTGAACAATTGCACAAGTTCTATTGAACTCCTGCACACATCCTGAAGTTTTTTTATTCCAGTGGAAAAGTCGTCCACATCTGCCCAGAACAGAGAAAGGTCATAGTAAGTTCTCATCTTCCATTCTGCTGTTATTACCCTATAAATTATGTTGGCAAGTAATTTTTCAATTATTCTGAAACTTTTATTAAAAATATACGCTTTATAGGCCACATATTCTTTGGAACATTTTTTTATTCATCATGTCTTTAAAAAATCACACCTTATAGGTCCATAACTGCTCTTAAATTTTTCTGTTTAATATCCTTGCCATATAGATCCATAAAAGTGCTTGGCATTTTAATAAAACTAAACAAATTTGTTTTTATTCGCACATCATAAACTTCTACAAACACAAATGTTGGTGGGTATTACAAAATGTTTTGAAAATATACAGTGTCGCTTGATTTATGAAGGAGTTTATTTATGTGGAAAATCAAAAATTCCGCGACGAATATGCCGAAAGGAAAGGAAAGGATGCGCAACAATGACATAGATGTTGAGGAAATTATACGTCTAAATTGAAGTTATATTTTGCATGTGATATTACCTTCGCTTTCATTGAATAAACACTAATTAAAAATGTGTTGCCTATCATATATGTTGGCAAGTAATTTTTCAATTATTCGTTCGTTCCCACGCCTCTCACACCCGCCCCTGCCGACCGAGGGAGCTACCTCCCTATACGCAGGGACCACATACACACCAAAGACCGGACTAAGGCGGGTTAGTAGTGGTTTAACAACACCGGCTACAGATAGATCATCAGCCGGCAATTAGTAATAATACAACAAATATAAATTAGAATTAGATACATTAAACGGGCATTACAGTAACATACATTAATCAGACAACAGTAAACAAAAGCTACAATATAAAATTTGGCAACTGCTGCTCAAATTTCAGGGTCTACTGTTTCCAAGCCCAGTATAAAATTCTTGATAGCATGCAATGGACTACTTAGGCATATAACATTACTTATGCTATTATATATTACACATAAGGACCTCATTGGGTTGTTTAGTTCGTAATTAGTTCTCGCGATGGACAATTTCAATGGTTCAAAATTACGTGTTCTTCGAGAGGGAACATTAAAAATTATTTCTCCCGTAAGAAAAGGTGAATCGATCAGACCACGTGTTAATTTAATAATAAATAATGATCTTAACATGAAACGCCTTGTTCTAGTGTTGGAAGATTAATTAACAATAAGCAACTTTTATAAGGTGGAAGTAATTCCGATGGGTTCCAATTTAGGCCACGCAAGGCAAAGATTAAGAACTGAACTTGAACTGACTCAATTTTATCACAGTGACATTTATAAAACGGACTCCAAAGAATGCAACCATATTCTAGGACTGGGCGGACAATACTAACAAATAATCTTTCAGTAACATAAGGGTCATCAAACTCTTTAGACCAGCGTTTAATGAATCCTAATAAAGACTTGGCTTTATTAACACAAGAATCGAAATGAAGATGAAACCTTAGTTTAGGATCTAAGATGACGCCAACATCAGAGAAAGAATCAACATTGTCCAGTTTGTATGACCCTATAAAGTAATCGGATTGTATTGGATGTGATCTGAATAAGGAAAATTTCTTACATTTTTTTAAATTAAGAGACATTCCATTTGCACTGCACCAGTTAAAGAGTGAGTGTAAATCGTACTGTAAATAAACTGAATTACGTGTATTTATATGCGAAAACAGCTTGACATCATCTGCATACATTAGTATTTTGGAATAAAGAATGGAATTCGGAAGATCATTTAGATAAAGAGCAAACAATAACGGACCCAAATGACTTCCTTGCGGAACTCCAGAGGAAACAACAATATCTTTAGAAAAGGAATCACTGAGTAAAACTTTTTGGGTACGATCCTCTAAATAGGATGAAATCCAGCTTAAAAGAATTGACGGGAACCCCATAACATTAAGTTTATGGAGCAATAGCTTATGAACTACAGTATCGAAAGCTTTACTGAAGTCTGTATAAATAACAAAAGTCTGTTTTTTATTTGCGAAGCCATTATGAACATGACAAACAAATTCAAGAAGATTGGAAGTAGTAGATCTGCCTTTCATAAAACCGTGTTGAAAAGGGGAAATAATACTTTTTATAAAATGTGATATTCTTCGTGAAACTAATAGTTCAAAAAGTTTAGGTATGGCACTTAACTTCGCAATACATCTATAATCTATATATATAAAAGAGCTTAGTGTTAAGTGATTGAGTGAGTGAGTGACTGACAGATCATCGCCCAGACGAAACGGCTAAAGCTAGATGCTTGAAATTTTGAGTGTGGGTTGGTGTTGGTGTGTAGGCGTAAGATAAGGCTGGGTTTGTGGAAATTCGAACTAGAAGGGTACGAAAAGTACTAAAATGTACCAAATATGGTACCCTTTGTATTAGGCGAACGGGAAGAGCTAGAATTCTGAATTTTGGAATGTGGGTCACTGATGTAAAGTTAGAAAGATGTACAAAAGCGTTTTTGGAAATTCGTACTACAACGGTACGAAAAGTACTAAAAAGTACTAAATGTGATACCATTTGTATTTGGCGAACCGGTAGAGCTAGAACTCTGAGATTTGGATTGGTGGTCGCTGAGTGTAGGATAGATGGTTTTTGGAAATTCGAACTATAAATATCCGAAAAATACTAAAATGTACTTAATTTTGTACAATTTCGTAGCATGTGAATTGATAGAGCTAAAAACTTGAAATTTGGAATGCGAATTTGGGATGAGATGTAGAGTCCATTTAAGGAGATGGTTTTGGAAGCGTGGACTCATGTGTACGAAAAGTACTATATGGTACTATATTTGGTACAAATTCAATTTGGAGCTGGAATCCTGAAATTTGAAATTAACATTACCGTCGGAATGTAGGATTGGTAATGTACGTAGTTTTGGATTTTTTTTCAGTAATTTATATTCATGGGTACTAAATGGTACTAAATTTGGTACAATTTGAATTTTATGCGAACCAATAGAGCTAGAATCATGAAATTTGTAGTCAGGATCACTGTTGGGGTGTAAGATCGAGATATGTAGGAAGTTTTAAACATTTTTACTAATGTGTACTAAATTTGGTACAATTTGAATTGTGGGTGAACCGACAGAGTTGGAATCCTAAATCTTGGATTTAGGATCACTCTGAGGGGGAAAGTTTGGGTTAAGTGGGACGTTTTAGAAATTCGTACTACTGTGTACTAAATTTGGTACAATTTGAATTGTAAGTGAACCGAAAGAGTTGTAATCCTGAAACTTGGATTTAGCATCTCTGTTTGGGGTAAGTAAGAAGTTTTCGAAATTCGTACTACTGTGTACTAAATATCGTACAATTTGAACTGTAGGTGAACCGAAAGAGTTGGAATCCTAAAACTTGGATTTAGGATCACTGTGGGGGTGTAGGATTGGGGTATTTAGGAAGTTTTGGAAATTGGTACTACTATGTACTAAATTTGGTACAATTTGAATTGTGGGTGAACCCATAGAGCTGGAATCCTGCAACTTTGTGTTAGGATCACTGTGGTGGTGTAGGATTGGGGTATGTAGGAAGTTTTGGAAATTCGTACTACTTATGTTAATGATTGAGCTATACCGAGAGACATATTTGGAAATTCGTATTTATGTGTACGAAAAGTACTAAACGGTACTAGATTTGGTACAATTTGGATTTGGGTGAACGGGGAGAGCTGGAAACCTTAAATTTGAAACAATGGTTGCTGTTAAAATATATAATTGAGATATGGAAGCATAGTACTTATGTGTACTTAATGGTACTATATTTGGTACAACTTGATTATTTATGAACGGATAGAGCAGTGTACTAAATTTGGTACACATTGAATTGTGGATGAACCGATAGAGCTGGAATCCTGAAACTTGGATTTAGGATCACTGTGGGGGTGTAGGATTGGGGTATGTAGGAAGTTTTGGAAATTGGTACTACTATGTACTAAATTTTGTACAATTTGAATTGTGAATGAACCGATAGAGTTGTAATCCTGAAACTTGGATTTAGGGTCACTGTGGGCTTGTAGGGTTTGGTACAATTTGGATTGTGAGTGAACCGATAGCGTTGGAATTCTGAAACTTGGAATTAAGATCACTGTGGAGTGTAGGTTTAGGTTAAGTAGGAAGTTTTGGAAATTCGTACTACAGTGTACTAAATTTGGTACAAATTGAATTGTGGATAAACCGATAGAGTTGGAATTCTAAAACTTGGATTTAGGATAACTGTGGGTTTAGTAAGAAGTATTGGAAATTCGTACTACTCTGTACTAAATTTGGTACATTTAAATTTGAATTTGGAATCATTATGAGGGTGTAGGATCGGGGTATGCAGGAAGTTTTGTTGGAAGTAGAAGGGTACGAAAAGTACTAAAATGTACCAAATATGGTACCCTTTTTATTAGCGAACGTGAAGACCTAGAAATGGAATGTTGGTCACTAATGGAAAGTTAGAAATATGTGCAAAAGGGTTTTTGGAAATTCGACCTATAAGTGTACTAAAGGTACTAAACTTTACTGAATTTAGTTCAGGTTGGGAAGTGGTGTTGATGTACGGAAATGGTTTAAGACATTCGTACTTATGTGTATAAAAGTGTAAAATTGTACTAAATTCAGTACTAATTACTCTCAGTTGAGTGTGTAGAGATGGAATCGTGATAATCGGAATTAGCTTTAAAAAATCGTACTTATTTGTACGAAAAGTACTAAATGGTACTAAATTTGGTGGAAGTTGGATTAAGGTGAACAGATTGAGATGAAGTCTTCAAATTGGGAATTAAAATGACTGTTGGAGTGTAGGACTGAGGTAGATTGGAAATTCGTACTTATTGGTACGAAAGGTATATATGGTACTAAATTTAGTACAATTTGGATGTTGCTTGAAAGGATAGAACTGAAAACCTGAAATTTGGAATTAAGATTTCTGTTGAAGATTGAGCTATAGAGACATCTTTGGAAACTCGTATTTATGTGTACGAAAAGTACTAAACGGCACTAGATGGATTTGGGTGAACGGAGAGAGCTGGAAACCCATAATTTGGACTAATGGTTGATGTCTGAATATAGAATTGAGATATGGAAGCATATTACCTATGTGTACTAAATAGTACTATATTTGGTACAACTTGATTACGTGTGAACGGATAGAGCTGGACTCCCGAATTTTTTAATTAAAATTACTGTTGAAGTGTAGTATTGAGCTATGGAGACAACTTTGGAAACTCGAATTTATGTGTACCAATAGTAAATAGAATAGAAAATTCACTAAATTTGGAATAATTTGAATTTGGGTAACGGAGAGAGCTGGAAACCTAAAATTTAGAATGTTGGTCATTGACAGAGAGTTAGAAAGAAGGACCAAAGGGTTTTTGGTACTAAATGTAGTGGAGGTGACGGTAAAGAGGTAGTCTTGAAAATGTATAATTATGTGTTCCAAAAGTTCTAAATGGAATTACATGTGGAACCTGTAAGTTTTTGCTAATGTGTGAATTTCGGAAAATAGTGCTTATGTGTATGAAGAGTACTTAATGGTAATAAACTTGATATTAAATATACGAATAGAGATGGAATTCAGAACTATAGTACAACGATTTCCATATGAAATATTTTTTTATTCCTGTTCCGCATACGAAGTAGCGGGTACTTTGCTAGTTATCTATAAAACATCTATTACCAGATTTATGAAGGGGGATATCATAGCTCGACCTCCAGAAATGCGGAAAATAACCTGTATTTAAGGAATAGTTAAATATTTTTGTAAGGGGTAAAAATAATTCATTAGCACAAGATTTCAAAATGTAGGTTGGAACTCCGTCAGGACCGGGGGAAAATGAGGAACGTAATGCCTTTAACCCAGAATAAACTTCATCTTCAGTTAAGCAGAAACGAGAAAAATGATTTAATTTATCAATTTGAAAATTATATTGACCACTAAATGCATTTTGAGTATATGAAGATTGAAAAAAATCAGCGAATAGTTTTGCAATTTCTGAATTGTCTGACGATTCTTTACTTCCAAGTTTCATACAGCTAGGAAATTGTTGTGCTCTTCTCTTGGAATTTACGAATTTAAAAAAGCATTTAGGATTATTCAATAAGTTTAATCGTATCTGTGTTAAATGCTGAGAATAACATCTAGAATTTTCAGAATTATATCGGCTCCTCGCCAATGAATACTTTGCATAATTAAGAGCAGTATTTGAATTTTTAAATTTTTTAAAAAATCTACTTTTTATATTGCGTAAACGCTTAAGAGTCGGTGTGAACCAGGGAGGACTCTGATCATTCAATTTGTTAAAAGTAGGAACATAATTATTTAAAGAAGTATTTAGTAGTTCGTAAAACCTTGATACACACGAATCGATGTCACCACTTAGATCCATATAGTTGAAAACAATGAAGAACGTAGTTGCACAATATTTGTTTTAGCAAAGTTACGTCTGATAATTGAAGTTTTTGCGGGCGTAGTATTAGAATAATTATTTTTCAATTCTAAATTCACAGTGAGTGTAGGATGATAAATGTCTTCAGGAATTACATATGGAGAGCCTCTAAAGATTGAGATATTTAACGTAGACGAAAATACTAAATATTATAGTTTCTCTTTAACATTCAATACGTCATTTACCTGGTAAAGGCAGAGTTCAAAAATTTTATCCCAAAAAGCATCGAATACAATTGGATAAGTCGAGGGAACATAATCCAATATATTATCGCCCGGGATACAAGCGACACCTGAAAGGTTGAAATCTCCCATGCAAATTAAAGAAGAATTGTTATTAAGTAACGAAGACACTTTTGCAATAAAATTAGCGTGATTTAAATATATTTCAACTCCTGAATTGGGTGGAATGTAAGAACAAGTTAAGAATATAGTGTTACCAAGAAATGTCAATTTTGCAGAGACAAATTCAATATCCTGATCAACTGAAACTTCAACAAATTCAGAAGGAATCGTGTTATGAACTGCAATAAGAACTCCTCCTCTGTTTTTAGAAGTTCTATCTTTTCTAAAAACTTGATAATTATCGGAAAATACCTCTGTATCGAGTACATCAGGTTTAAGCAATGTCTCGGTAAAAATAATTACTTTATAATCACTATGGAAACTTTTAAGAAACACATTTCTCAATTTAGTATTAAGGCCTCTAACATTTTGATATAGAATCGGTAAGACTATATTTAGTTTTTTTGAAGCAGGTGGAATATTCACAGTTCTAGGAATGGACGTTCCCTGAAAACAAACTCTTTTACCAAGATATCATCGGGCCAAAACGAATTGTTTACTATAAAATTTAAAAATTTATTAGGAACTATTATTTTAAATGAAGCAATATTCCGAGGTTGAGATGAATTGAATTTAAATATTTTTAAATCACTATCGGATAAATCGTTTATTTTAGATTTCACATAGTCACGGATAATATCAGTAGAGGTGTTAGGGTGAAGCCTAGATATAAACACGGTTTTACGTGGAGCTACAACAATCAATTGGTTTGAAGAGGATGGTTCAGTTCCAATATTACCAACATTAGGGGGAATAACAGCGTTTGAAGGTTGGCCATTGACAACAATAGCGGGAGGTAAGGATAATTTTTTTGAGGTTGCAGAAGTAGATGCTGAAGTTGATTCAGAATTAAGTTCAGTAGCTAAATTTAAATTAGAAACCGGAGCAGGCAATTGATTGCCTTCAGTAATTACACTTTCCATATTGGAGGGGCAATTTGCCACTATAGGAGAGTACAGACTAATTAAGTTATCTGGACCTAGATTTAATGAACTGGGACCACTAGCAATATTAACTGATTTTTTCCTTTTAGGGGAGCAATCGGGAAGTTCAAACTTATTGACCATTTTTTCGATTTTTTCAAAATTTTGATAAATTGAATTGAAACTTTTTTTAAATTTAAAATTTCTGACCTGGTTTCCTTAAAAAGCCGATGAAAATTTACCTCTAGATCCCTACATTCTAAGCAAGACCAACGGAGACCTTTAGACTTATCCGTAATAAAATCAAACTGTCTACCATTAAACCCGGCATATTTAAGATGCATGTAATTATCACAAACATAACACGCAATAAGTCGTTCGTTAACGTTTTTAATATTGCAGTCTTTAAAAGAGCAAGCCATTACGAATTATTAATAAAATTTTATAACCGCCTGAAAGTATGCTTTAAAAACGAGAAGTTATTTGATATGTAAAATGATAGCAAATGAATTAACGTAACCGCCTGAAATTATGCTAAGGAAAGCAAATGTCAAAACTAACAAAAACAACGAAGGAATAAAATAAACAAGAAAATACAATGTTTGGAAAAATACAATTTTTGGAAAAATTTGGAAAAACAAATGAACACTTAAAAACACTTTTTAGAAAAAACTTCACAATTTCCAAATTAAGAATATTAATTTTTTTTTTGAAAAAACACTAATAAACACTTAATACGCCACTACAGACACGTTTAAATGAATAATTATTAATTTGGTTCAAAAGACACGCACAAAACACTTCTATACGAGCAGAGTTGCCAAACTTATTATTCTGAAACTTTCCTTAAAAATAGAATTCTTTGAAACCTTTTTTTATACCCTTCACCACACGGTATTATCTCTTTGTGCATATGTTTGTAACAGGCACAAGGAAACGAGATAAATCCATAGTTCCTCTTGAGAATATGCATAGAATCACTTTCTGAGTCGATTTATGCATGTCCGTCCGTCTGTTGGCGTTAAATTGTAAACAAAGTACAGGTCGGATTTATAAACGGAATTGAATGAAATTTGCCACAGCTCATTTATTTGGCCCAAGGACGAACCCTATTGAAATTGGAAAAATCGGTTTAGATTTAGATATATCTCCCATATATATCTTCGTCCGAATGATGCACCAAAGTCCCTATATATCTTTCGATTTGCACGAAATTTGGCATAACGTACTGAATTGAGCCTAGAATGATATCCGCCAAATCGGTTCAGATTTAGATATAGCTCCCATATAAATTTTCGTCCGATTTAATGTAAATGGTGCACCAAAGTCCCTATATATTTTTCGATTTGCACGAAATTTGGCATGCCTTTTGCCAAGTTTCGTGAAAATCGGTCCAGATTTAGATATAGCTCCCATATATATTCTCGTCCAATTTAATCTAAATAGTGCATCCCCTAGGATTAATTTGTTATTATTTTAAATGATGTACGCAACACTTGAATTACGTAATCTTGATAGTTTTACAATTTCTTGTAATTTTCCAGGAATCTTTATTTTGCATTGACTATTTATACAATTTTGAATTACCATAAAATTAACTAAATATGTATAATAAGCATTATTCTTCAGCCAGTAACCCATGCATTGTGAAAACATTTGTGTTGTTTCTTTATTTGGGTTAATGGCCTGCATACACAAAAAACATTAAGTTGGGTCAGTTATTCGCTGACAATAATAATATGATTAAATAATATAATTATTAATGTAGGAAATCAATATGTTCTTTTTCAACATTCTCCCCCACGTTGAACGAGACAAGTTCAAGAAACTGTAGCGTCGATAACATATGATGACGTCAGTGATTGGCGAGGGGTTGGTACTGGATTGCTGTTTTGTTTCTGCTGGTCGTCGAGAACTGGCGAAACTTGTATGTGAAGTAGATAGCTACTCCAATTCCTACGCAAAGAGCCAAATAACTAGTGACGTGATGATGAACGGCTGTTGTCTTCATTAGTTATGGCAGGTGTCCAATATCTATGGATTTCAGCTGCTGGTGTAAAGTGATGAGTTCAGCAGTATGTGTCTCATATATGTTGTCCAAGGTTGTGTTCAACACGGCGAGCTTGCTGGTTGATATGATTGCCTTTAGCGGCTTAAGTCTTACGTGTGACCTATGCCCAACGGTCTGGTTCTCGTAATGACCATATATCGTAACAGTGTTATCTTTCAATATGAAATTTGGGACTGGGACTATCTCGAGAGTCCCAGTTCCTTAACAATTCCGTTGCGTTTGCTAGAGTAAATATCCATTGACCCTTCTGGATCATTTGTAGCGTGGGTATGGGAATCATGTTATATAAATCATATTGTTGAAGATCCACTAATGGAAGGCGAATCTCAAATATGTCACTATTTTTCATAACACTTCCCTTACATGTCATTAGCTTGAAGAATTCTGCCAAGTTATCTTCTGAAATAGGAATTGTGCGGGATGGTGGCATATGTGCCTTGATCGTTTGGAGCTCGTTTAGTAGCTGATGTGGCATAAGTAACAACGGGCTGATACGGCCGTGATGGACGTCTGTCAAGACATCGATGATCATGTCTTCTGTTTGCTTTGACTTGGATGATAATATCATAAGGTGCGAGACTAGGAACAATATGAATTGAGTTGTTTTTCCACTATCTCCTTCTTTTTCACCGTATTTGCCATTAGTCGCATCTCAGTGTGCAAATTATAGTTTTCAGTCCGAGTTGTGTTAAAAAAATTAATTTTTATTTTTTTGCAAAACACTTTATTAATTAAACTTTTTAAAACTTTATTAACACTAGAAAGACGGGAATTTTGTATATACCTATATTGCCTAAAATCGGTCAAAATGACTTCATTCTGAAAGAATTTTTATTTTGTAAAGAATTTTTTTAAACTTATTTATTAAAATTTTTTACATTATTTACAATCATACAAAACGTTGTTATTATTTGTTTTATGGTGGAGGGCTCTCGAGTTTCCCTTTATGAAAAATAAGAACGCGGACAAAATGTTAAAAACAGAGGAAGTCTTTACTCTAAGAGTGAAATCGACTGGAAATATAAAATTTATTTTTCCCGATTTGTGTTTTTGTACTGATCTTGTCATATAAGAAATTTACTTTATACAATAATAAAAGTAGTTTGATTATTTAATATTTCACAAAAAGTCAAAATGACCGCTTTTAGGCGATGTAGGTATAGTACATGTGAATACGGGGAATAAAGGAGGGGAGGAAACAGCTACTATGATTAATAAAGCTAGTTCTATGTGGTAGAAAAAGTCACCAAATTTTAAAAAGCTGGGTCATAATATACACAATTGTTTTTGTACTTGAAATTGAAAAACGGTCAAAATGACTGCCTTCGGCTATCTAGTGTTAAATTGGACTTAAACACTATTTACACTTGTAACTTATTAATTAATATTAAGGGTTCGAGCGGTCTTTCTATTTAAGGACCGGAGAGTAATCTTCACCGTACGCGATTATTGAAATCTAAATGCAAACTGATTTGTGATCTTCAATTGTTGATATATTTATGATTTTTGCGTTTGCTTATTAAACAAAGGAAAATATGAACAAAGGGTAATTAAATATCCTAAACATATTTTGATTTTATTTTCATTCTTTGAATATGATATTTGTTAGCTAATATTTCCGAATCATAAACATTATTAATTCTTAAATAAACATAGAAATTGAATTTGATAGGAATATTTTTATGAGAATATTTTTATAAGGGGTTTTGTATTACGATCTCTAAATAATTGTGAATTAGTCATTTGGGTGTGGTCAGATATGCTGATCGCTAACTCCCCCCTGCCTTAAGAGATTCGCCCCGGATCTTATCATTAGATTCGTTAATTTCATTAAATTTCTTTCTTAATTTTGATAACGCGAGTTCTTTTAATTCCTCTTCAGTCCTTTTAACATTTTCTTTTCTTTTAATTATATGTAATTTAATATATTTTCTTAATTTGAAACATACATATACTGTTATTATTATTACGAATACAATAATGATACTTAAAAATTTATTGCGGCTGCTATTTAGTTCATCTCTTATAGCTAAGAAGTTTATATTTTCAAAGTTCGTGGTTTCATTAAATGTTTCAATTACATCGAATATTGGTATTTTATTATTTTTTAGATAATTATTAATTATAGCAGTCGGATTCTCAAAAGTTGTATTTTTTATTATTATATTATTATCAAAAGTTATTAGGTATGAACCTTCTAATTTTTGTTTGGTTTACAATATTGGTTCCTGATATTAAAATTACACCATCTTTTATTATTTTTATAGGTGTTGGTTTTTTACAATGTTTTTACATTTTGCTTGTCTTGAATTTAGAATATTACTTAAGCATGTTGCTTTAAATGGATTGTATTGGATGTGATCTGAATAAGGAAAATTTCTTACATTTTTTTTAAGTTAAGAGACATTCCATTTGCACTGCACCAGTTAAAGAGTGAGTGTAAATCGTACTGTAAATAAACTGAATTACGTGTATTTATATGCGAAAACAGCTTGACATCACCTGCATAACATTAAGTTTATGGAGCAATAGCTTATGAACTACAGTATCGAAAGCTTTACTGAAGTCTGTATAAATAACAGCAGTCTGTTGTTTATTTGCGAAGCCATTATGAACATGACAAACAAATTCAAGAAGATTGGAAGTAGTAGATCTGCCTTTCATAAAACCGTGTTGAAAAGGGGAAATAATAATTTTTATAAAATGTGATATTTTTCGTGAAACTAATAGTTCAAAAAGTTTATTTAAGGACCGGAGAGTAATCTTCACCGTACGCGATTATTGAAATCTAAATGCAAACTGATTTGTGATCTTCAATTTTTGATATATTTATGATTTTTGCGTTTGCTTATTATACAAAGGTAAATATGAACAAAGGGTAATTAAATATCCTAAACATATTTTGATTTTATTTTCATTCTTTGAATATGATATTTGTTAGCTAATATTTCCGAATCATAAACATTATTAATTCTTAAATAAACATAGAAATTGAATTTGATAGGAATATTTTTATGAGAATATTTTTATAAGGGGTTTTGTATTACGATCTCTAAATAATTGTGAATTAGTCATTTGGGTGTGGTCAGATATGCTGATCGCTAACTCCCCCTGCCTTAAGAGATTCGCCCCGGATCTTATCATTAGATTCGTTAATTTCATTAAATTTCTTTCTTAATTTTGATAACGCGAGTTCTTTTAATTCCTCTTCAGTCCTTTTAACATTTTCTTCTCTTTTAATTATATGTAATTTAATATATTCTCTTAATTTGAAACATACATATACTGTTATTATTAATACGAATACAATAATGATACTTACAAATTTATTGCGGCTGCTATTTAGTTCATCTCTTATAGCTAAGAAGTTTATATTTTCAAAGTTCGTGGTTTCATTAAATGTTTCAATTACATCGAATATTGGTATTTTATTATTTTTTAGATGATTATTAATTATAGCAGTCGGATTCTCAAAAGTTGTATTTTTTATTATTATATTATTATCAAAAGTTATTAGGTATGAACCTTCTTATTTTGTTTGGTTTACAATATTGGTTCCTGATATTAAAATTACACCATCTTTTATTATTTTTATAGGTGTTGGTTTTTTACAATGTTTTTACATTTTGCTTGTCTTGAATTTAGAATATTACTTAAGCATGTTGCTTTAAATGGATTGTATTGGATGTGATCTGAATAAGGAAAATTTCTTACATTTTTTTTAAATTAAGAGACATTTCCATTTAGTGCACCAACTGCACTAAAGAGTGAGTGTAAATCGTACTGTAAATAAACTAAATTATGTGTATTTATATGCGAAAACAGGTTGACATCATCTGCATACATTAGTATTTTGGAATAAAGAATGGAATTCGGAAGATCATTTAGATAAAGAACAAACAATAACGGACCCAAAAGACTTCCTTGCCGAACTCCAGAGGAAACAACAATATCTTTAGAAAAGGAATCACTGAGTAAAACTTTTTGGGTACGATCTTCTAAATAGGATGAAATCCAGCTTAAAAGAATTGACGGGAACCCTATAACATTAAGTTTATGGAGCAATAGCTTATGAACTACAGTATCGAAAGCTTTACTGAAGTCTGTATAAATAACAACAGTCTGTTGATTATTTGCGAAGCCATTATGAACATGACAAACAAATTCAAGAAGATTGGAAGTAGTAGATCTGCCTTTCATAAAACCGTGTTGAAAAGGGGAAATAATACATTTTATAAAATGTGATATTTTTCGTGAAACTAATAGTTCAAAAAGTTTAGGTATGGCACTTAACCTCGCAATACATCTATAATTATCTATAAAACATCTATTACCAGATTTATGAAGGGGGATAACATAGCTCGACCTCCAGAAATGCGGAAAATAACCTGTATTTAAGGAATAGTTAAATATTTTTGTAAGGGGTAAAAATAATTCATTAGCACAAGATTTCAAAATGTAGGTTGGAACTCCGTCAGGACCGGGGGAAAATGAGGAACGTAATGCCTTTAACCCAGAATAAAATTCATCTTCAGTTAAGCAGAAACGAGAAAAATGATTTAATTTATCAATTTGAAAATTATATTGACCACTAAATGCATTTTGAGTATATGAAGATTGAAAAAAGTCAGCGAATAGATTTGCAATTTCTGAATTGTCTGATGATTCTTTACTTCCAAGTTTCATACAGCTAGGAAATTGTTGTGCTCTTCTCTTGGAATTTACGAATTTAAAAAAGCATTTAGGATTATTCAATAAGTTTAATCGTATCTGTGTTAAATGCTGAGAATAACATCTAGAATTTTCAGAATTATATCGGCTCCTCGCCAATGAATACTTTGCATAATTAAGAGCAGTATTTGAATTTTTAAATTTTTTAAAAAATCTACTTTTTATATTGCGTAAACGCTTAAGAGTCGGTGTGAACCAGGGAGGACTCTGATCATTCAATTTGTTAACAGTAGGAACATAATTATTTAAAGAAGTATTTAGTAGTTCGTAAAACCTTGATACACACGAATCGATGTCACCACTTAGATCCATATAGTTGAAAACAATGAAGAACGTAGTTGCACAATATTTGTTTTAGCAAAGTTACGTCTGATAATTGAAGTTTTTGCGGGCGTAGTATTAGAATAATTATTTTTCAATTCTAAATTCACAGTGAGTGTAGGATGATAAATGTCTTCAGGAATTACATATGGAGAGCCTCTAAAGATTGAGATATTTAACGTAGACGAAAATACTAAATCTAATAGTTTCTCTTTAACATTCAATACGTCATTTACCTGGTAAAGGCAGAGTTCAAAAATTTTATCCCAAAAAGCATCGAATACAATTGGATAAGTCGAGGGAACATAATCCAATATATTATCGCCCGGGATCCAAGCGACACCTGAAAGGTTGAAATCTCCCATGCAAATTAAAGAAGAATTGTTATTAAGTAACGAAGACACTTTTGCAATAAAATTAGCGTGATTTAAATATATTTCAACTCCTGAATTGGGTGGAATGTAAGAACAAGTTAAGAATATAGTGTTACCAAGAAATGTCAATTTTGCAGAGACAAATTCAATATCCTGATCAACTGAAACTTCAACAAATTCAGAAGGAATCGTGTTATGAACTGCAATAAGAACTCCTCCTCTGTTTTTAGATGTTCTATCTTTTCTAAAAACTTGATAATTATCGGAAAATACCTCTGTATCGAGTACATCAGGTTTAAGCAATGTCTCGGTAAAAATAATTACTTTATAATCACTATGGAAACTTTTAAGAAACACATTTCTCAATTTAGTATTAAGGCCTCTAACATTTTGATATAGAATCGGTAAGACTATATTTAGTTTTTTGAAGCAGGTGGAATATTCACAGTTCTAGGAATGTATGGACGTTCCCTGAAAACAAACTCTTTTACCAAGATATCATCGGGCCAAAACGAATTGTTTACTATAAAATTTAAAAATTTATTAGGAACTATTATTTTAAATGAAGCAATATCCCGAGGTTGAGATGAATTGAATTTAAATATTTTTAAATCACTATCGGATAAATCGTTTATTTTAGATTTCACATAGTCACGGATATTATCAGTAGAGGTGTTAGGGTGAAGCCTAGATATAAACACGGTTTTACGTGGAGCTACAACAATCAATTGGTTTGAAGAGGATGGTTCAGTTCCAATATTACCAACATTAGGGGGAATAACAGCGTTTGAAGGTTGGCCATTGACAACAATAGCGGGAGGTAAGGATAATTTTTTTGAGGTTGCAGAAGTAGATGCTGAAGTTGATTCAGAATTAAGTTCAGTAGCTAAATTTAAATTAGAAACCGGAGCAGGCAATTGATTGCCTTCAGTAATTACACTTTCCATATTGGAGGGGCAATTTGCCACTATAGGAGAGTACAGACTAATTAAGTTATCTGGACCTAGATTTAATGAACTGGGACCACTAGCAATATTAACTGATTTTTTCCTTTTAGGGGAGCAATCGGGAAGTTCAAACTTATTGACCATTTTTTCGATTTTTTCAAAATTTTGATAAATTGAATTGAAACTTTTTTTAAATTTAAAATTTCTGACCTGGTTTCCTTAAAAAGCCGATGAAAATTTACCTCTAGATCCCTACATTCCAAGCAAGACCAGCGGAGACCTTTAGACTTATCCGTAATAAAATCAAACTGCCTACCATTAAACCCGGCACATTTAAGATGCATGTAATTATCACAAACATAACACGCAATAAGTCGTTCGTTAAAGTTTTTAATATTGCAGTCTTTAAAAGAGCAAGCCATTGCGAATTATTAATAAAATTTTATAACCGCCTGAAAGTATGCTTTAAAACGAGAAGTTATTTGATATGTAAAATTATAGCAAATGAATTAACGTAACCGCCTGAAATTATGCTAAGGAAAGCAAATGTCAAAACTAACAAAAGCAACGAAGGAATAAAATAAACAAGAAGGAGAAATGAATACCAAAATACAAACCAAATACAATTTTTAGAAAAATTTGGAAAAACAAATGAACACTTAAAAACACTTTTTAGAAAAAACTTCACAATTTAAGAATATTAAATTTTATTGAAAAAACACTAATAAACACTTAATACGCCACTACAGACACGTTTAACTGAATAATTATTAATTTGGTTCAAAAGACACGCACAAAACACTTCTATACGAGCAGAGTTGCCAAACTTATTATGAATACCAAAATACAAACCAAATACAATTTTTGGAAAAATTTGGAAAAACAAATGAACACTTAAAAACACTTTTTAGAAAAAACTTCACAATTTAAGAATATTAAATTTTGTTGAAAAAACACTAATAAACACTTAATACGCCACTACAGACACGTTTAAATGAATAATTATTAATTTGGTTCAAAAGACACGCACAAAACACTTCTATACGAGCAGAGTTGCCAAACTTATTATTCTGAAACTTTCCTTAAAAATAGAATTCTTTTAAACCTTTTTTATACCCTTCACCACACTGTGGTACACGGTATTATCTCTTTGTGCATATGTTTGTAACAGGCACAAGGAAACGAGATAAATCCATAGTTCCTCTGGAGAATATGCGTAGAATCACTTTCTAAGTCGATTTATGCATGTCCGTCCGTCTGTTGGCGTTAAATTGTAAACAAAGTACAGGTCGCATTTATAAACGGAATTGAATGAAATTTGGCACAGCTCATTTATTTGGCCCAAGGACCCTATTGAAATTGGGAAAAATCGGTTTAGATTTAGATATATCTCATATATATATCTTCGTCCGAATGATGCACCAAAGTCCCTATATATCTTTCGATTTGCACGAAATTTGGCATAACGTACTGAATTGAGCCTAGAATGATATCCGCCAAATCGGTTCAGATTTAGATATAGCTCCCATATAAATTTACGTCCGATTTAATGTAAATGGTGCACCAAAGTCCCTATATATTTTTCGATTTGCACGAAATTTGGCATGCCTTTTGCCAAGTTTCGTGAAAATCGGTCCAGATTTAGATATAGCTCCCATATATATTTTCGTCGAATTTAATCTAAATAGTGCATCCCCTAGGATTAATTTGTTATTATTTTAAATGATATACGCAACACTTGAATTACGTAATCTTGATAGTTTTACAATTTCTTGTAATTTTCCAGGAATCTTTATTTTGCATTGACTATTTATACAATTTTGAATTACCATAAAATTAACTAAATATGTATAATAAGCATTATTCTTCAGCCAGTAACCCATGCATTGTGAAAACATTCGTGTTGTTTCTTTATTTGGGTTAATGGCCTCCATACACAAAAAACATTAAGTTGGGTCAGTTATTCGCTGACAATAATAATATGATTAAATAATATAATTATTAATGTAGGAAATCAATATGTTCTTTTTGAACATTCTCCCCCACGTTGAACGAGACAAGTTCAAGAAACTGTAGCGTCGATAAAATATGATGACGTCAGTGATTGGCGAGGGGTTGGTACTGGATTGCTGTTTTGTTTCTGCTGGTCGTCGAGAACTGGCGAAACTTGTATGTGAAGTAGATAGCTACTCCAATTCCTACGCAAAGAGCCAAATAACTAGTGACGTGATGATGAACGGCTGTTGTCTTCATTAGTTATGGCAGGTGTCCAATATCTATGGATTTCAGCTGCTGGTGTAAAGTGATGAGTTCAGCAGTATGTGTCTCATATATGTTGTCCAAGGTTGTGTTCAACACGGCGAGCTTGCTGGTTGATATGATTGCCTTTAGCGGCTTAAGTCTTACGTGCGACCTATGCCCAACGGTCTGGTTCTCGTAATGACCATATATCGTAACGGTGTTATCTTTCAATATGCAATTTGGGACTGGGACTATCTCGAGAGTCCCAGTTCCTTAACAATTCCGTTGCGTTTGCTAGAGTAAATATCCATTCACCCTTCTGGATCATTTGTAACATGGGTATGGGAATCATGTTATATAAATCATATTGTTGAAGATCCACTAATGGAAGGCGAATCTCAAATATGTCACTATTTTTCATAACACTTCCCTTACATGTCATTAGCTTGAAGAACTCTGCCAAGTTATCTTCTGAAATAGGTAGAGTGCGGGATGGTGGCATATGTGCCTTGATCGTTTGGAGCTCGTTTAGTAGCTGATGTGGCATAAGTAACAACGGACTGATACGGCCGTGATGGACGTCTGTCAAGACATCGATGATCCTGTCTTCTGTTTGCTTTAACTTGGATGATAATATCATAAGGTGCGAGACTAGGAACAATATGAATTGAGTTGTTTTTCCACAATCTCCTTCTTTTTCACCGTATTTGCCATTGGTCGCATCTCAAATTATAGTTTTCAGTCCGAGTTGTGTTAAAAAAATTAATTTTTATTTTTTTGCAAAACACTTTATTAATTAAACTTTTTAAAACTTTATTAAATTGGACTTAAACACTATTTACACTTGTAACTCATTAATTAATATTAAGGGTTCGAGCGGTCTTTCTAATTAAAGACCGGAGAGTAATCTTCACCGTACGCGATTATTGAAATCTAAATGCAAACTGATTTGTGATCTTCAATTGTTGATATATTTATGATTTTTGCGTTTGCTTATTAACAAAGGAAAATATGAACAAAGGGTAATTAAATATCCTAAACATATTTTGATTTTATTTTCATTCTTTGAATATGATATTTGTTAGCTAATATTTCCGAATCATAAACATTATTAATTCTTAAATAAACATAGAAATTGAATTTGATAGGAATATTTTTATGAGAATATTTTTATAAGGGGTTTTGTATTACGATCTCTAAATAATTGTGAATTAGTAATTTGGGTGTGGTCAGATATGCTGATCGCTAACTCCCCCCTGCCTTAAGAGATTCGCCCCGGATCTTATCATTAGATTCGTTAATTTCATTAAATTTCTTTCTTAATTCTGATAACGCGAGTTCTTTTAATTCCTCTTCAGTCCTTTTAACATTTTCTTTTCTTTTAATTATATGTAATTTAATATATTTTCTTAATTTGAAACATACATATACTGTTATTATTAATACGAATACAATAATGATACTTACAAATTTATTGCGGCTGCTATTTAGTTCATCTCGTATAGCTAAGAAATTTATATTTTCAAAGTTCGTGGTTTCATTAAATGTTTCAGTTACATCGAATTTTGGTATTTTATTATTTTTTAGATAATTATTAATTATAGCAGTCGGATTATCAAAAGTTGTATTATTTATTATTATATTATTATCAAAAGTTATTAGGTATGAACCTTCTAATTTTGTTTGGTTTATATTTTATATCATCTTTTATCTGATATAATTTTAATATCATCTTTTATTATTTCTATAGGTGTTGGTTTATTACAATGTTTTTACATTTTGCTTGTCTTGAATTTAGAATATTACTTAAGCATGTTGTTTTAAATGGATTGTATTGGATGTGATCTGAATAAGGAAAATTTCTTACATTTTTTTAAATTAAGAGACATTCCATTTGCACTGCACCAGTTAAAGAGTGAGTGTAAATCGTACTGTAAATAAACTGAATTACGTGTATTTATATGCGAAAACAGCTTGACATCATCTGCATACATTAGTATTTTGGAATAAAGAATGGAATTCGGAAGATCATTTAGATAAAGAGCAAACAATAACGGACCCAAATGACTTCCTTGCGGAACTCCAGAGGAAACAACAATATCTTTAGAAAAGGAATCACTGAGTAAAACTTTTTGGGTACGATCCTCTAAATAGGATGAAATCCAGCTTAAAAGAATTGACGGGAACCCCATAACATTAAGTTTATGGAGCAATAGCTTATGAACTAGTATCGAAAGCTTTACTGAAGTCTGTATAAATAACAACAGTCTGTTGTTTATTTGCGAAGCCATTATGAACATGACAAACAAATTCAAGAAGATTGGAAGTAGTAGATCCGCCTTTCATAAAACCGTGTTGAAAAGGGGAAATAATACTTTTTATAAAATGTGATATTTTTCGTGAAACTAATAGTTCAAAAAGTTTAGGTACGGCACTTAACTTCGCAATACATCTATAATTATCTATAAAACATCTATTACCAGATTTATGAAGGGGGATAACATAGCTCGACCTCCAGAAATGCGGAAAATAACCTGTATTTAAGGAATAGTTAAATATTTTTCTAAGGGGTAAAAATAATTCATTAGCACAAGATTTCAAAATGTAGGTTGGAACTCCGTCAGGACCGGGGGAAAATGAGGAACGTAATGCCTTTAACCCAGAATAAACTTCATCTTCAGTTAAGCAGAAACGAGAAAAATGATTTAATTTATTAATTTGAAAATTATATTGACCACTAAATGCATTTTGAGTATATGAAGATTGAAAAAAGTCAGCGAATAGTTTTGCAATTTCTGAATTGTCTGATGATTCTTTACTTCCAAGTTTCATACTGCTAGGAAATTGTTGTGCTCTTCTCTTGGAATTTACGAATTTAAAAAAGCATTTAGGATTATTCAATAAGTTTAATCGTATCTGTGTTAAATGCTGAGAATAACATCTAGAATTTTCAGAATTATATCGGCTCCTCGCCAATGAATACTTTGCATAATTAAGAGCAGTATTTGAATTTTTAAATTTTTTAAATAATCTACTTTTTATATTGCGTAAACGCTTAAGAGTCGGTGTGAACCAGGGAGGACTCTGATCATTCAATTTGTTAACAGTAGGAACATAATTATTTAAAGAAGTATTTAGTAGTTCGTAAAATCTTGATACACACGAATCGATGTCACCACTTAGATCCCATATAGTTGAAAACAATGAAGAACGTAGTTGCACAATATTTGTTTTAGCAAAGTTACGTCTGATAATTGAAGTTTTTGCGGGCGTAGTATTAGAAGAATTATTTTTCAATTCTAAATTCACAGTGAGTGTAGGATGATAAATGTATTCAGCAATTACATATGGAGAGCCTCTAAAGATTGAGATATTTAACGTAGACGAAAATACTAAATATTATAGTTTCTCTTTAACATTCAATACGTCATTTACCTGGTGTTCAGGCAAACGGCTGAATTAACATTCCCAATATGAGCCAAAGTGATGACCATACTTTAACTCCAATGCTGATGTACAAATCACTCTCTTGAGCCAAATAACACACGTTCTTTACTTTTTAGTTCACCAAAACTTTGATAAATAATACCAAAGAAAGCTAAATGATATTGTATATTTCTACAATTTTATTGTACAAAGCTTTTTGCAGTGGATCAAATACTTCCAGTTACACTTACAAGATATGGAATATTTACCAAAAGTAATCGACTGAATGCCAACGTGGTACAATTAAAATAGAAGGAAAAAAAGGAAATGTAACTTACAATATGGCGTTTTGCGATAGTTAATAATAAACTAAATGTCAAAACATAGAAAATTTATCTTGATGATTTTTGCATTGGAATCGACCAGTGATGAGTAAGAGCAGAGCGGGGATGTCAATGAAGGGAAAGTATAAGCGTAAAATAAAACATTACTTCAAGGCTTTACGATTTAACGTAAACATTTCGCCCCCGATGCAGTGTTACTGCATTTGAAATTATTAGAAACACATATTGTAAATGTACAGTTCCATAAGATAATTTGTATACAAAACTTCAAGTACTATATGTTAAATTGTGATTAAAGTAAAATTAATATCGAATTCATACGTTCTAAATATACAGATTGTTCTTGTTTGTAATTCAATTATAAAAGAGTTCAGTTATTTAGTTTATAGTTCGTGTTCAATGTATGTTAAGACATAATTCCGTTTCTAAAGTTGTATAGGGGGTAAATTTATGTAGAAAAAGAGCCATAGAGAACTATCCCAAATACCGTGTTCTGTGCAGTAGGAAGGCCGTGTCGAACAAATATACCATCGGAAATTATTTTTGAATATACATCAACCCCAACAACAATGTCAATAGATGCAGCTTGGTAAAAATGAATATCTGCCAAGATGAGGTTTTGAAAATTTATCTTAGATGATTCAGGCAAAGACTCTTTTGGAGTAGTATTTCCTATTCTGTTTCTCACTCGCAGCGTTGCTTCTATTTTAATGGTGGACTCGAACCGTGGCCTCATTGTAATCGGGCACATGACCTCATCCTCCAGTTCAAGGGTGGACAACCCCAGCTTATCCACAAAGCGTCGTGATATAAAGCTCATGGGCGCTGCTGAATCTAATAGGCACCTCTCCATATGTTTACGATTGCCGCCAACGATTCTTACTAAGGCAGTGGGAAGAAGGGGTATGGCATTTTGCTCGTAACTGACATCTAAGGCTTTAGATGCAGATGGAACTCGAGATGATAGCGGCGAGTTTGGTTGTGTGGTCAAGCCTGTTTTATCTTTCGCTAAACGCGAATGCTGATGTAGCATAGAATGATGCTTTTGGTGGCAATATCCACAACCCGTTGTTGTAAAGCATGTTCCTTGGGAGTGAGTGTGCGCTAAACAGTTTGAACAATAGCCATATTTCTTTACAGTGTCCATTCTTTCAACGGTGTTCATAGCTCTAAACTTCCAACACGACTTCAAGGGATGATTCTTCCGACACAACCTACAAACGAATTTTGGGCGATGTGATGAATGACCCTTCATGTTAAGATTGTCAGTGCTGAAAAAAAGGAAGGGGGTTAGTGAAGGAAATTGTACTATGGGATGGAATGAAGGAAGGATAAAGTATTACAAATGGATCGTGTGGGGAACATTGTTAAGCGTTGTCATTAGGTAGGATATGGAGATCGGTGATTGTCTTATATCTGGTTCCAACGGAGTTAACAGAGGAGATCTTATCAGGAAATGTCCTGGAGTCAAGGCTGTAAGATCGGATGGATTTTGCGAGGATGGAGCGATAGGTCTTGAGTTTAGGCACGCTTCTATTCTCGCCAGCAGCGTTTGGAACTCCTCAAAAGTATACTTTGTGCATCCAGCAATTTTCTTAAAATGTATTTTGAAACTTTTTACCCCGGCCTCCCAAAGTCCGCCCATATGAGGAGCTCCGGGGGGTATGAAATGCCAGGTGAGATTTTGATGGGCGTAATTTGAGGTGAGCGCTTGATGGGAGGTTTCGAGAAAGTTCTTTGATATTATTTTAGACGCACCCACAAACGTAGTCCCGTTGTCAGAGTGTAAATGAAGAGGACAACCATGACGTGATACGAATCGGCTAAACGCTGCCAAAAAGGTTACTGTCGATAAGTCAGATGTTGCCTCAAGGTGTATTGCCTTAGTGGAAAAACAGACAAATACACACACATACCCTTTTGTAATGCGACAATTTCGTCCGGCATAACTTTTAATATCAAACGGGCCCGCGAAATCAAGGCCTGTGTGACTAAATGGACGGGAAATGACACACCTTTCCGGTGGTAATGCTGCCATTAACTGTTGCTGACATCGTTTTTTATAAATCACACAGGTTTTGCAATTTGTAATAGTCGTCTTTATGAGGTTTTGAACCCGTGGAATCCAGTATTGAGAGCGAATTAAACGTAGAACCAGTTGATTGCCACCGTGAAGGCTTATCTGATGTACAAACTGAACCAAAAGTCTTCAATACGGAGAGTAATATGGAACAATGATCGGGTGTTTCTCATCGTACGAAAGTTCGGAACATGATTCTAATCTACCACAAACTCGTAGCAAACCTTCTGAGTCTATAAATGGATTCAAATTGAGCAATTTACTAGATTTCGAAATAGTTTGCTTAGTACTCAAAGACGAATATTCGCTTGGGTAAAACCGTTTTTGGTAAATTATGATTACCTTTTTACGAACATTAACCATTTCTGAAGCTACTATAGTCTTACTAATTCGGTAATAATTGGACTTGTACCGTGGATGAGTGCTATAAAAGAAGCGGTAAACATACGCCATAATCCTAATTGCTCGCGGGAAAGAAGAATATCGCTCTAAATAATCATCAAAGTTGTCAAAATAAACAAAATGTGTTCTTATAAATTTTTTCTCAACCTCAGTTTCTTGAATATATTTAAATGGCTCCCATTTGTTGTCGGCATCTGATAACCACGATGGACCGTGCCACCAAAGGTCGTTTTTAAGTAAGTCCTGTGGATAGACTCCTCGACTAGCAAGATCTGCGGGGTTGAAGTCGGATTCTACATGGTGCCATTTTGGAGGATCGAGTATTTGGACGATTTTTGACACTCGATTTGCTACAAATGTGTTCCAGTGACATGGAGGTTTGGCTAGCCATGACAGCACGATGGTGGAATCAGTCTAGCAGTGAACAGAATATTGGGGAACATCGAGTTGTAGTAGTAAATGGTCAATCAACTCAGCAAGCAGTACGGCAGCACAAAGTTCTAACCTTGGAATGGATAAGGTTTTAATGGGGGCCACTTTAGTTTTGGAAGATACTAAATGACAACGAATAGTATTTAAATAGGTCATACGAATATATATCGCTGCGGCATATGCCTTTTCGGATGCGTCTGAAAATCCATGAAATTCTATTTCGCAGTCGGGAACAAAGTCGACCCATCTGGGGACTCGAATATCGTTGATTGTTATAAAGGAGTTTTGAAATGATTTCCATAAACTGAGAGATTCTGGTGAAATTTCATCGTCCCAATCTACTCGATCTAGCCAGATTTTTTGCATGATTATCTTCGCCAGAATAATTACCGGTGAGATCCATCCTGCAGGATCGAATAGTTTAGCTATCTGCGACAGAACCTCTCGTTTGGTGTATGATGAATTTGAGGGGAATGGCGTAACAGAGAAGTAGAACTCATCAGTGTAGGCGTTCCTACGAATACCGAGCATTTTAGCAGTACAGTGGTCGTTAAATACTAAAAAACCTTCGTTCAGAAGTTCCGACGGTGGTAGATTTGATAAGATTTCTCCAGAATTGGACGCCCATTTCCTCATTTTGATTTTAAAGCTAGGATTACCTCTTCTATGGTTGAGATGGCAGTTTGAATGTCGTGTGTCCCGGCCAGAGCATCGTCCACATACATACAATTTTTCAGGACATTACCGGCTAATGGATAGACACTTTGAATGTCGTTTGAAAGTTGGATCAGTGTACGGATCGCAAGATATGGTGCACAGTTTACACCAAATGTTACAGTTCTCAATTCATAATCTCGTATTGGTTCAGTTGGATTTGAGCGGTATAGGATTCTCTGAAATTTAGACTGGGAAGGAGTAACAAGGATCTGGCGATACATTTTTTCTATGTCCCCGCTGAAAACATAACGGAAAAACCGCCATTTGAGGATCAGTACTGTCAGATCCTTCTGCAGGGCTGGACCAGTGTATAGAATATCATTAAGACTGGTACCATTAGAACTTGGACAAGACGCGTTAAATACCACCCGTACCTTTGTTGTCGTGCTGTCCGGTTTTACAACGGCATGGTGAGGCAAATAGTAATGACGTGGAAGTTCTAAAGAGGAAGGCGGAGATACGGGAATCATGTGTTTTAGTGCAGCATATTCCTGTATATTGGAATCGTAGTTTCTTTTCAGTTCTGGACATTTTAGAAGACGACTTTCGTTGTGAATGAATTGCGCCATTGAACTTTTCCTTGACTGACCTAGGCTTATCGCATCAGGATATCCTTCTTTAACCGGAAGCGATACTATATACCTTCCGGTGTCATTCCTAGTTGTAGTTTTTTCGTACATCTCTTCACAGTATCGATCTGTCGTGGACATTACACGTTGTTGGGGAATATTCTCTACTTCCCAAAATTTTGAAATGGTTCTTTCTAATGTAATTCCGCAGAAGTAGGATACACAAGTAGAGTATGTTTTTAAATTATCAGTTGGAACAGTACCAGTAAGGATCCATCCAAAGACGGTCTCCTGTGCAAACAAAGATCCGCATATTTGCCGTTGGCACCCAGATAACATGATAGATGGAAGGATATCAGCCCCAATCAGGATGTCAATTTTGGAGCTTTTATAAAAGTTAGGATCCGCTAGATTTAGTGGTGGTAACGCGGATACAATATCAGGCTCGATGGTTCTGGAGGGCAGATTATTTGAAAGATATGGTACGATCAAAGCAGAAATATCAACTTCAAATTCGTCATCTGCGTAGGAGCCTAAAACAAATTGGCATTGCTTCAGTGAGGTCGCAGAGACCGTATTATTGAGGCCTGAGATAATTGCCGAGGTTGGTTGAAAAGGAAGTTTGAGCGAGTTAGCAAGATTCTGAGATATGAATGTGCCCTCTGATCCTGAATCGATCAAAGCTCTTGCTATGTAGTCAACGCCCAAATGAATTATCTTCACGATGGCCGTCCCAAGTAAAACACCAATAGAATTGATGGCCAAACAGTTTTGAATTACACTATTGGAAGAACTCGTGGACTGTATAGAACGAGTTGAAGATGGTTGAAATGTTAATGATTGCGACTGTGTATTAGGCTGGGATGGCTGTATGGATGGATTTTGTTTGTCTAAATCCTTATGTAGCAGAGTATTGTGGCGTTTCTGGCATTTGAAACAAGAGTTTTTGCTTTTACAATTTTTGACAGCATGAGAGCTGGAAAAACAATTTAAACAAAGATTACTACCTTTTATTTCTGCCAATCTCAGCGTATGGTTGAATGTAAGGAAACGAGGACATTTCCTAATTATATGAAACTCGTTTGGACATAGTCTACATGGAGTCTTCATAACCTTTGTCTGGAATGCATGGATCCTTGAACCTGAATGTTTAGAGGTAGAATGCTTGGATTTATTTGAGTTGGCTTTGGGTTCAGCCGAACATCGCATTTCGGAGACTGACTCCAATGTCCTATACCGATTAGTGAGAAAAGCATCCAGTTCCTGCCACTTGGGAATATTTGTTTTGTTAGAAAGTGTCTGTTCCCATAAGGTTAAGGTAGCATCTGGGAGGCGATTTGAACAAACATATACAAAAATTGGATTCCAACTTTCAACATCGATTTCATAAAGTTTCAAAGCAGATATACACGAGTTTATATCCCTCTGTAGTGTCTTTATCGCATCTGATGTTTCAAGTTGAATTGTAGGAAGAGCAGATAAATCCTTTAGCTGAAGATTTATGAGCACTCGTTTGTTCACGAACCGAAAACATAAGTTGTTCCATGCGGATGTAAATCCCGAATTGGTAAGAGGACTTTTCCTGACAATGTCATGCGCTTCACCCTTGGTTTTCTGCGTTAAGTGAAACAGCTTTTCCACTGGACTTAGCTTGGGGTTTCGGATGCAGATGGCCGTAAACATATCACGAAAAGTTGGCCATGATTTGTAGTCTCCATGAAATGTGGTTATTTCTATCGGAGGTAAGGTGAATGAGCTATTTGAACTGGGACTTTGAATGGAGGATGCAGGTGAGAGAGTCTCGAAAACTTCATTCAATTTTGATATACACCGACAACAAGTAGAATATGAATTCTTATATTTTTCCTTTACGGTTGCTACCTCATTGGCTTCCCTTTCTTCGGATTCATCTTCGTCCTCTTCCACCTCATTTGCTAAATCAGCTAAGCATTGCTCATAAGACAGCTTAAGACGCGACCATGTAGATCTCATTGGTGTTAAGAGCAGCTTCAAATTCTACCAAACTGTCGGCGAGGCGTATAAACTTATCAAGGGACATGATTCAGAATGGAAATTAGAATAGACAAATGGGAAGAGTAGTGAGCCGCAATAGTAGGATTATAAATGGGAACAGAAACAAAGGAGACCTGAAACTCGTTAACCGAAAATTTGACTTACGTAAATTGAATTATATGAATAGTCTTGCCGAAATTCCTCACAGATGTATAGGGTTTTTGTCAATTTCTGATAGGGAGATATATGTACAGCAGCCCAACCAGAGAACATCTGACTGCATATAATTTATAAATAACAATTTATATGCCTAAATAATACTGATTTCAACCACTGTGTAGTAGTAACCCGCTACAACACATTTATCCAAAATGTAGCACAAGATGATACAGACGCAACAACAACAGAAGATTTATTGGATGTAATAAAGTGCTACTTATGCACCAGTGACACTGGTTCGATAAAGGTTCTCTTTACTCTATTTTCATAAATCATCCATGCGGTGGATTCTCAGTTACGCTCTCACCCATGAATTTGATGTAATTTTTAATCTAATATGGTCACCAGCGTTTATTAAACATTGACCAACTGCCTCTCAATATAAACGTAAAATCGATTGACTCAGTATGAGAAACAAGTAAGAGCCATAACATGAAGTGGAAAGAGAACAGACAAGTTGAAGTATGGTTACTGTAATATTATACCTAGAAACGAGGAACTCAAATATGCTCTGAGTGTACTCAATGGACATGCGCAATCCATATAACGGAGTATACCAGCCAAAGAGTAGAAGGAAAGAGGTCGTGGGTTATGAGACAAGAGAATAACAGAGTCAAGCTTTACTGTAGGTGTTCACTCAATGGATATGCGAGCTCACCATACAATGCATAAGAGATCAGGAAAATAAGAGATATCACTAAGGTATTATTTAAGAGCGTATGGAACACCCACAAGAAAGGTATTAAATGAGAGACGATTCAGCAACACACGAAGTAGCAATTGGTGTAATTTGTTGTCTCTTTCAATAATCTGGCTCTCTGTAGTAAATAAAACATGTTACAAGTGTTGGTGATACAGAGTCGATCACTGTTGTGATGGTTTTTGCAGAGAATGGAACATTAATGTTACAACACCGTTGGTAACGTAGGATTATAAAATACGTTGGATTTGGTTTAATATATAATGATACATATATAAATTATTCTTTCTTCACATAGAATTGCATATGATCGGCGAGGGGAAAATGGATGTTACTAACATAGAGCCATTAACAGGTCTGTGAAGTAAATGTACCAATCGCTGGTTTTATTTCTTTTTTCGCATGAAAGTGAATATGACTGGCCATTTTTGGCATATTCCCGTAAATTAAACATCCATGTTCAGAAAACAGATAGATTAAATTGAATGCACTTACAGGTTTTAGTTATATACGTAGGTCTGCTATCCCAATTGTTAAACTATAGATGAGTTCCACTTTAGTCGTTCGGCCGATGAAATGTTGATGATTATCGTAGGTAGGTATTTCTATACTTTAACTTTGGTTTTTGTATATGTTACGTAATTTTTCTTTCGGTGAAGTATATCATGTATTTCAACGTGCTTTGGAAGAACATGTAATTATTCACACAGCATTACGAAATGTACTGAAATAGGAACGCAATAAGAAGAGCGACGTACCTGATGTTAGAAAACAGAGTCTGAAACTGAAAACTCGTGAGAGCGCTTTGTCGATCCGGTTCGACGTGGACCAAATGTTCAGGCAAACGGCTGAATTAATATTCCCAATATGAGCCAAAGTGATGACCGTACTTTAACTCCAATGCTGATGTACAAATCACTCTCTTGAGCCAAATAACACACGTTCTTTACTTTTTAGTTCACCAAAACTTTGATAAATAATACCAAAGAAAGCTAAATGATATTGTATATTTCTACAATTTTATTGTACAAAGCTTTTTGCAGTGGATCAAATACTTCCAGTTACACTTACAAGATATGGAATATTTACGAAAAGTAATCGACTGAATGCTAACGTGGTACAATTAAAATGGAAGGAAAAAAAGGAAATGTAACTTACAATATGGCGTTTTGCGATAGTTAATAATAAACTAAATGTCAAAACATAGAAAATTTATCTTGATGATTTTTGCATTGGAATCGACCAGTGATGAGTAAGAGCAGAGCGGGGATGTCAATGAAGGGAAAGTATAAGCGTAAAATAAAACATTACTTCAAGGCTTTACGATTAAACGTAAACACCTGGTAAAGGCAGAGTTCAAAAATTTTATCCCAAAAAGCATCGAATACAATTGGATAAGTCGAGGGAACATAATCCAATATATTATCGCCCGGGATCCAAGCGACACCTGAAAGATTGAAATCTCCCATGCAAATTAAAGAAGAATTGTTATTAAGTAACGAAGACACTTTTGCAATAAAATTAGCGTGATTTAAATATATTTCAACTCCTGAATTGGGTGGAATGTAAGAACAAGTTAAAAATATAGCGTTACCAAGAAATGTCAATTTTGCAGAGACAAATTCAATATCCTGATCAACTGAAACTTCAACAAATTCAGAAGAAATCGTGTTATGAACTGCAATAAGAACTCCTCCTCCTTTTTTAGATGTTCTATCTTTTCTAAAAACTTGATAATTATCGGAAAATACCTCTGAATCGAGTACATCAGGTTTAAGCAATGTCTCGGTAAAAATAATTACTTTATAATCACTATGGAAACTTTTAAGAAACACATTTCTCAATTTAGTATTAAGGCCTCTAACATTTTGATATAGAATCGGTAAGATTATATTTAGTTTTTTGAAGCAGGTGGAATATTCACAGTTCTAGGAATGTATGGACGTTCCCTGAAAACAAACTCTTTTACCAAGATATCATCGGGCCAAAACGAATTGTTTACTATAAAATTTAAAAATTTATTAGGAACTATTATTTTAAATGAAACAATATCCCGAGGTTGAGATGAATTGAATTTAAATATTTTTAAATCACTATCGGATAAATCGTTTATTATAGATTTCACATAGTCACGGATATTATCAGTAGAGGTGTTAGGGTGAAGCCTAGATATATATATATATATATATAACAATCAATTGGTTTGAAGAGGATGGTCCAGTTCCAATATTACCAACATTAGGGGGAATAACAGCATTTGAAGGTTGGCCATTGACAACAATAGCAGGAGGTAAGGATAATTTTTTGAGGTTGCAGAAGTAGATGCTGAAGTTGATTCAGAATTAAGTTCAGTAGCTAAATTTAAATTAGAAACCGGAGCAGGCAATTGATTACCTTCAGTAATTACACTTTCCATATTGGAGGGGCAATTTGCCACTATAGGAGAGTACAGACTAATTAAGTTATCTGGACCTAGATTTAATGAACTGGGACCACTAGCAATATTAACTGATTTTTTCCTTTTAGAGGAGCAATCGGGAAGTTCAAACTTATTGACCATTTTTTTCGATTTTTTCAAAATTTTGATAAACCGAATTGAAACTTTTTTTTTAAATTTAAAATTTCTGACCTGGTTTCCTTAAAAAGCCGATGAAAATTTACCTCTACATTCTAAGCAAGACCAACGGCGACCTTTAGACTTATCCGTAATAAAATCAAACTGCCTACCATTAAACCCGGCACATTTAAGATGCATGTAATTATCACAAACATAACACGCAATAAGTCGTTCGTTAACGTTTTTAATATTGCAGTCTTTAAAAGAGCAAGCCATTACGAATGAAATTATGCTAAGGAAAGCAAATGTCAAAACTAACAAAAGCAACGAAGGAATGAAATAAACAAGAAGGAGAAATGAATACCAAAATACAAACCAAATACAATTTTTGGAAAAATTTGGAAAAACAAATGAACACTTAAAAAATCAAGGCCTGTGTGACTAAATGGACGGGAAATGACACACTTTTCCGGTGGTAATGCTGCCATTAACTGTTGCTGACATCGTTTTTTATAAATCACACAGGTTTTGCAATTTGTAATAGTCGTCTTTATGAGGTTTTGAACCCGTGGAATCCAGTATTGAGAGCGAATTAAACGTAGAACCAGTTGATTGCCACCGTGAAGGCTTATCTGATGTACAAACTGAACCAAAAGTCTTGAATACGGAGAGTAATATGGAACAATGATCGGGTGTTTCTCATCGTACGAAAGTTCGGAACATGATTCTAGATTTACTAGATTTCGAAATAGTTTGCTTAGAGACGAATATTCGCTTGGGTAAAACCGTTTTTGGTAAATTATGATTACCTTTTTACGAACATTAACCATTTCTGAAGCTACTATAGTCTTACTAATTCGGTAATAATTGGACTTGTACCGTGGATGAGTGCTATAAAAGAAGCGGTAAACATACGCCATAATCCTAATTGCTCGCGGGAAAGAAGAATATCGCTCTAAATAATCATCAAAGTTGTCAAAATAAACAAAATGTGTTCTTATAAATTTTTTCTCAACCTCAGTTTCTTGAATATATTTAAATGGCTCCCATTTGTTGTCGGCATCTGATAACCACGATGGACCGTGCCACCAAAGGTCGTTTTTAAGTAAGTCCTGTGGATAGACTGCTCGACTAGCAAGATCTGCGGGGTTGAAGTCGGATTCTACATGGTGCCATTTTGGAGGATCGAGTATTTGGACGATTTTTGACACTCGATTTGCTACAAATGTGTTCCAGTGACATGGAGGTTTGGCTAGCCATGACAGCACGATGGTGGAATCAGTCTAGCAGTGAACAGAATATTGGGGAACATCGAGTTGTAGTAGTAAATGGTCAATCAACTCAGCAAGTAGTACGGCAGCACAAAGTTCTAACCTTGGAATGGATAAGGTTTTAATGGGGGCCACTTTAGTTTTGGAAGATACTAAATGACAACGAATAGTATTTAAATAGGTGATACGAATATATATCGCTGCGGCATATGCCTTTTCGGATGCGTCTGAAAATCCATGAAATTCTATTTCGCAGTCGGGAACAAAGTCGACCCATCTGGGGACTCGAATATCGTTGATTGTTATAAAGGAGTTTTGAAATGATTTCCATAAACTGAGAGATTCTGGTGAAATTTCATCGTCCCAATCTACTCGATCTAGCCAGATTTTTTGCATGATTATCTTCGCCAGAATAATTACCGGTGAGATCCATCCTGCAGGATCGAATAGTTTAGCTATCTGCGACAGAACCTCTCGTTTGGTGTATGATGAATTTGAGGGGAATGGCGTAACAGAGAAGTAGAACTCATCAGTGTAGGCGTTCCAACGAATACCGAGCATTTTAGCAGTACAGTGGCCGTTAAATACTAAAAAACCTTCGTTCAGAAGTTCCGACGGTGGTAGATTTGATAAGATTTCTCCAGAATTGGACGCCCATTTCCTCATTTTGATTTTAAAGCTAGGATTACCTCTTCTATGGTTGAGATGGCAGTTTGAATGTCGTGTGTCCCGGCCAGTGCATCGTCCACATACATACAATTTTTCAGGACATTACCGGCTAATGGATAGACACTTTGAATGTCGTTTGAAAGTTGGATCAGTGTACGGATCGCAAGATATGGTGCACAGTTTACACCAAATGTTACAGTTCTCAATTCATAATCTCGTATTGGTTCAGTTGGATTTGAGCGGAAGGAGTAACAAGGATCTGGCGATACATTTTTTCTATGTCCCCGCTGAAAACATAACGGAAAAACCGCCATTTGAGGATCAGTACTGTCAGATCCTTCTGCAGGGCTGGACCAGTGTATAGAATATCATTAAGACTGGTACCATTAGAACTTGGACAAGACGCGTTAAATACCACCCGTACCTTTGTTGTCGTGCTGTCCGGTTTTACAACGGCATGGTGAGGCAAATAGTAATGACGTGGAAGTTCTAAAGAGGAAGGCGGAGATACGGGAATCATGTGTTTTAGTGCAGCATATTCCTGTATATTGGAATCGTAGTTTCTTTTCAGTTCTGGACATTTTAGAAGACGACTTTCGTTGTGAATGAATTGCGCCATTGAACTTTTCCTTGACTGACCTAGGCTTATCGCATCAGGATATCCTTCTTTAACCGGAAGCGATACTATATACCTTCCGGTGTCATTCCTAGTTGTAGTTTTTTCGTACATCTCTTCACAGTATCGATCTGTCGTGGACATTACACGTTGTTGGGGAATATTCTCTACTTCCCAAAATTTTGAAATGGTTCTTTCTAATGTAATTCCGCAGAAGTAGGATACACAAGTAGAGTATGTTTTTAAATTATCAGTTGGAACAGGACCAGTAAGGATCCATCCAAAGACGGTCTCCTGTGCAAACAAAGATCCGCATATTTGCCGTTGGCACCCAGATAACATGATAGATGGAAGGATATCAGCCCCAATCAGGATGTCAATTTTGGAGCTTTTATAAAAGTTAGGATCCGCTAGATTTAGTGGTGGTAACGCGGATACAATATCAGGCTCGATGGTTCTGGAGGGCAGATTATTTGAAAGATATGGTACGATCAAAGCAGAAATATCAACTTCAAATTCGTCATCTGCGTAGGAGCCTAAAACAAATTGGCATTGCTTCAGTGAGGTCGCAGAGACCGTATTATTGAGGCCTGAGATAATTGCCGAGGTTGGTTGAAAAGGAAGTTTGAGCGAGTTAGCAAGATTCTGAGATATGAATGTGCCCTCTGATCCTGAATCGATCAAAGCTCTTGCCATGTAGTCAACGCCCAAATGAATTATCTTCGCGATGGCCGTCCCAAGTAAAACACCAATAGAATTGATGGCCAAACAGTTTTGAATTACACTATTGGAAGAACTCGTGGACTGTATAGAACGAGTTGGAGATGGTTGAAATGTTAATGATTGCGACTGTGTATTAGGCTGGGATGGCTGTATGGATGGATTTTGTTTGTCTAAATCCTTATGTAGCAGAGTATTGTGGCGTTTCTGGCATTTGAAACAAGAGTTTTTGCTTTTACAATTTTTGACAGCATGAGAGCTGGAAAAACAATTTAAACAAAGATTACTACCTTTTATTTCTGCCAATCTCTGCGTATGGTTGAATGTAAGGAAACGAGGACATTTCCTAATTATATGAAACTCGTTTGGACATAGTCTACATGGAGTCTTCATAACCTTTGTCTGGAATGCATGGATCCTTGAACATGAATGTTTAGAGGTAGAATGCTTGGATTTATTTGAGTTGGCTTTGGGTTCAGCCGAACATCGCATTTCGGAGACTGACTCCAATGTCCTATACCGATTAGTGAAAAAAGCATCCAGTTCCTGCCACTTGGGAATATTTGTTTTGTTAGAAAGTGTCTGTTCCCATAAGGTTAAGGTAGCATCTGGGAGGCGATTTGAACAAACATATACAAAAATTGGATTCCAACTTTCAACATCGATTTCATAAAGTTTCAAAGCAGATATACACGAGTTTATATCCCTCTGTAGGGTCTTTATCGCATCTGATGTTTCAAGTTGAATTGTAGGAAGAGCAGATAAATCCTTTAGCTGAAGATTTATGAGCACTCGTTTGTTCACGAACCGAAAACATAAGTTGTTCCATGCGGATGTAAATCCCGAATTGGTAAGAGGACTTTTCCTGACAATGTCATGCGCTTCACCCTTGGTTTTCTGCGTTAAGTGAAACAGCTTTTCCACTGGACTTAGCTTGGGGTTTCGGATGCAGATGGCCGTAAACATATCACGAAAAGTTGGCCATGATTTGTAGTCTCCATGAAATGTGGTTATTTCTATCGGAGGTAAGGTGAATGAGCTATTTGAACTGGGACTTTGAATGGAGGATGCAGGTGAGAGAGTCTCGAAAACTTCATTCAATTTTGATATACACCGACAACAAGTAGAATATGAATTCTTATATTTTTCCTTTACGGTTGCTACCTCATTGGCTTCCCTTTCTTCGGATTCATCTTCGTCCTCTTCCACCTCATTTGCTAAATCAGCTAAGCATTGCTCATAAGACAGCTTAAGACGCGACCATGTAGATCTCATTGGTGTTAAGAGCAGCTTCAAATTCTACCAAACTGTCGGCGAGGCGTATAAACTTATCAAGGGACATGATTCAGAATGGAAATTAGAATAGACAAATGGGAAGAGTAGTGAGCCGCAATAGTAGGATTATAAATGGGAATAGAAACAAAGGAGACCTGAAACTCGTTAACCGAAAATTTGACTTACGTAAATTGAATTATATGAATAGTCTTGCCGAAATTCCTCACAGATGTATAGGGTTTTTGTCAATTTCTGATAGGGAGATATATGTACAGCAGCCCAACCAGAGAACATCTGACTGCATTTAATTTATAAATAACAATTTATATGCCTAAATAATACTGATTTCAACCACTGTGTAGTAGTAACCCGCTACAACACATTTATCCAAAATGTAGCAAAAGATGATACAGACGCAACAACAACAGAAGATTTATTGGATGTAATAAAGTGCTACTTATGCACCAGTGACACTGGTTCGATAAAGGTTCTCTTTACTCTATTTTCATAAATCATCCATGCGGTGGATTCTCAGTTACGCTCTCACCCATGAATTTGATGTAATTTTTAATCTAATATGGTCACCAGCGTTTATTAAACATTGACCAACTGCCTCTCAATATAAACGTAAAATCGATTGACTCAGTATGAGAAACAAGTAAGAGCCATAACATGAAGTGGAAAGAGAACAGACAAGTTGAAGTATGGTTACTGTAATATTATACCTAGAAACGAGGAACTCAAATATGCTCTGAGTGTACTCAATGGACATGCGCAATCCATATAACGGAGTATACCAGCCAAAGAGTAGAAGGAAAGAGGTCGTGGGTTATGAGACAAGAGAATAACAGAGTCAAGCTTTACTGTAGGTGTTCACTCAATGGATATGCGAGCTCACCATACAATGCATAAGAGATCAGGAAAATAAGAGATATCACTAAGGTATTATTTAAGAGCGTATGGAACACCCACAAGAAAGGTATTAAATGAGAGACGATTCAGCAACACACGAAGTAGCAATTGGTGTAATTTGTTGTCTCTTTCAATAATCTGGCTCTCTGTAGTAAATAAAACATGTTACAAGTGTTGGTGATACAGAGTCGATCACTGTTGTGATGGTTTTTGCAGAGAATGGAACATTAATGTTACAACACCGTTGGTAACGTAGGATTATAAAATACGTTGGATTTGGTTTAATATATAATGATACATATATAAATTATTCTTTCTTCACATAGAATTGCATATGATCGGCGAGGGGAAAATGGATGTTACTAACATAGAGCCATTAACAGGTCTGTGAAGTAAATGTACCAATCGCTGGTTTTATTTCTTTTTTCGCATGAAAGTGAATATGACTGGCCATTTTTGGCATATTCCCGTAAATTAAACATCCATGTTCAGAAAACAGATAGATTAAATTGAATGCACTTACAGGTTTTAGTTATATACGTAGGTCTGCTATCCCAATTGTTAAACTATAGATGAGTTCCACTTTAGTCGTTCGGCCGATGAAATGTTGATGATTATCGTAGGTAGGTATTTCTATACTTTAACTTTGGTTTTTGTATATGTTACGTAATTTTTCTTTCGGTGAAGTATATCATGTATTTCAACGTGGTTTGGAAGAACATGTAATTATTCACACAGCATTACGAAATGTACTGAAATAGGAACGCAATAAGAAGAGCGACGTACCTGGTGTTAGAAAACAGAGTCTGAAACTGAAAACTCGTGAGAGCGCTTTGTCGATCCGGTTCGACGTGGACCAAATGTTCAGGCAAACGGCTGAATTAATATTCCCAATATGAGCCAAAGTGATGACCGTACTTTAACTCCAATGCTGATGTACAAATCACTCTCTTGAGCCAAATAACACACGTTCTTTACTTTTTAGTTCACCAAAACTTTGATAAATAATACCAAAGAAAGCTAAATGATATTGTATATTTCTACAATTTTATTGTACAAAGCTTTTTGCAGTGGATCAAATACTTCCAGTTACACTTACAAGATATGGAATATTTACGAAAAGTAATCGACTGAATGCTAACGTGGTACAATTAAAATGGAAGGAAAAAAAGGAAATGTAACTTACAATATGGCGTTTTGCGATAGTTAATAATAAACTAAATGTCAAAACATAGAAAATTTATCTTGATGATTTTTGCATTGGAATCGACCAGTGATGAGTAAGAGCAGAGCGGGGATGTCAATGAAGGGAAAGTATAAGCGTAAAATAAAACATTACTTCAAGGCTTTACGATTAAACGTAAACACCTGGTAAAGGCAGAGTTCAAAAATTTTATCCCAAAAAGCATCGAATACAATTGGATAAGTCGAGGGAACATAATCCAATATATTATCGCCCGGGATCCAAGCGACACCTGAAAGATTGAAATCTCCCATGCAAATTAAAGAAGAATTGTTATTAAGTAACGAAGACACTTTTGCAATAAAATTAGCGTGATTTAAATATATTTCAACTCCTGAATTGGGTGGAATGTAGGAACAAGTTAAAAATATAGCGTTACCAAGAAATGTCAATTTTGCAGAGACAAATTCAATATCCTGATCAACTGAAACTTCAACAAATTCAGAAGAAATCGTGTTATGAACTGCAATAAGAACTCCTCCTCCTTTTTTAGATGTTCTATCTTTTCTAAAAACTTGATAATTATCGGAAAATACCTCTGAATCGAGTACATCAGGTTTAAGCAATGTCTCGGTAAAAATAATTACTTTATAATCACTATGAAAACTTTTAAGAAACACATTTCTCAATTTAGTATTAAGGCCTCTAACATTTTGATATAGAATCGGTAAGATTATATTTAGTTTTTTGAAGCAGGTGGAATATTCACAGTTCTAGGAATGTATGGACGTTCCCTGAAAACAAACTCTTTTACCAAGATATCATCGGGCCAAAACGAATTGTTTACTATAAAATTTAAAAATTTATTAGGAACTATTATTTTAAATGAAGCAATATCCCGAGGTTGAGATGAATTGAATTTAAATATTTTTAAATCACTATCGGATAAATCGTTTATTTTAGATTTCACATAGTCACGGATATTATCAGTAGAGGTGTTAGGGTGAAGCCTAGATATATATATAACAATCAATTGGTTTGAAGAGGATGGTCCAGTTCCAATATTACCAACATTAGGGGGAATAACAGCATTTGAAGGTTGGCCATTGACAACAATAGCAGGAGGTAAGGATAATTTTTTGAGGTTGCAGAAGTAGATGCTGAAGTTGATTCAGAATTAAGTTCAGTAGCTAAATTTAAATTAGAAACCGGAGCAGGCAATTGATTACCTTCAGTAATTACACTTTCCATATTGGAGGGGCAATTTGCCACTATAGGAGAGTACAGACTAATTAAGTTATCTGGACCTAGATTTAATGAACTGGGACCACTAGCAATATTAACTGATTTTTTCCTTTTAGGGGAGCAATCGGGAAGTTCAAACTTATTGACCATTTTTTTCGATTTTTTCAAAATTTTGATAAACCGAATTGAAACTTTTTTTTTAAATTTAAAATTTCTGACCTGGTTTCCTTAAAAAGCCGATGAAAATTTACCTCTACATTCTAAGCAAGACCAACGGCGACCTTTAGACTTATCCGTAATAAAATCAAACTGCCTACCATTAAACCCGGCACATTTAAGATGCATGTAATTATCACAAACATAACACGCAATAAGTCGTTCGTTAACGTTTTTAATATTGCAGTCTTTAAAAGAGCAAGCCATTACGAATTATTAATAAAATTTTATAACCGCCTGAAAGTATGCTTTAAAAACGAGAAGTTATTTGATATGTAAAATGATAGCAAATGAATTAACGTAACCGCCTGAAATTATGCTAAGGAAAGCAAATGTCAAAACTAACAAAAGCAACGAAGGAATGAAATAAACAAGAAGGAGAAATGAATACCAAAATACAAACCAAATACAATTTTTGGAAAAATTTGGAAAAACAAATGAACACTTAAAAACACTTTTTAGAAAAAACTTCACAATTTAAGAATATTAAATTTTGTTGAAAAAACACTAATAAACACTTAATACGCCACTACAGACACGTTTAAATGAATAATTATTAATTTGGTTCAAAAGACACGCACAAAATACTTCTATACGAGCAGAGTTGCCAAACTTATTATTCTGAAACTTTCCTTAAAAATAGAATTCTTTGAAACCTTTTTTTATACCCTACACCACACTGTGGTACACGGTATTATCTCTTTGTGCATATGTTTGTAACAGGCACAAGTTATTTTTGAACGTTCTCCCCCACGTTGAACGAGACAAGTTCAAGAAACTGTAAGTCGATAAAATATAATGACGTCAGTGATTGGCGAGGGGTTGGTACTGGATTGCTGTTTTGTTTCTGCTGGTTGTCGAGAACTGGCGAAACTTGTATGTGAAGTAGATAGCTACTCCAATTCCTACGCAAAGAGCCAAATAACTAGTGACGTGAGGATGAACGGCTGTTGTCTTCATTAGTTATGGCAGGTGTCCAATATCTATGGATTTCAGCTGCTGGTGTAAAGTGATGAGTTCAGCAGTATGTGTCTCATATATGTTGTCCAAGGTTGTGTTCAACACGGCGAGCGTGCTGGTTGATATGATTGCCTTTAGCGGCTTAAGTCTTACGTGCGACCTATGCCCAACGGTCTGGTTCTCGTAATGACCATATATCGTAACGGTGTTATCTTTCAATATGCAATTTGGGTCTGGGACTATCTCGAGAGTCCCAGTTCCTTAACAATTCCGTTGCGTTTGCTAGAGTAAATATCCATTGACCCTTCAGGATCATTTGTAGCATGGGTATGGGAATCATGTTATATAAATCATATTGTTGAAGATCCACTAATGGAAGGCGAATCTCAAATATGTCACTATTTTTCATAACACTTCCCTTACATGTCATTAGCTTGAAGAACTCTGTCAAGTTATCTTCTGAAATAGGTAGAGTGCGGGATGGTGGCATATGTGCCTTGATCGTTTGGAGCTCGTTTAGTAGCTGATGTGGCATAAGTAACAACGGGCTGATACGGCCGTGATGGGCGTCTGTCAAGACATCGATGATCCTGTCTTCTGTTTGCTTTAACTTGGATGATAATATCATAAGGTGCGAGACTAGGAACAATATGAATTGAGTTGTTTTTCCACTATCTCCTTCTTTTTCACCGTATTTGCCATTAGTCGCATCTCAGTGTGCAAATTATAGTTTTCAGTCCGAGTTGTGTAAAAAAAATTAATTTTTATTTTTTTGCAAAACACTTTATTAATTAAACTTTTTAAAACTTTATTAAATTGGACTTAAACACTATTTACACTTGTAACTCATTAATTAATATTAAGGGTTCGAGCGGTCTTTCTAATTAAGGACCGGAGAGTAATCTTCACCGTACGCGATTATTGAAATCTAAATGCAAATTGTTCAATTGTTGATATATTTATGATTTTTGCGTTTGCTTATTAAACAAAGGAAAATATGAACAAAGGGTAATTAAATATCCTAAACATATTTTGATTTTATTTTCATTCTTTAAATATGATATTTGTTAGCTAGTATTTCCGAATCATAAACATTAGCTAATATTTCCGAATCATAAACATTATATGATAGGAATATTTTTATGAGAATATTTTTATAAGGGGTTTTGTATTACGATCTCTAAATAATTGTGAATTAGTCATTTGGGTGTGGTCAGATATGCTGATCGCTAACTCCCCCCTGCCTTAAGAGATTCGCCCCGGATCTTATCATTAGATTCGTTAATTTCATTAAATTTCTTTCTTAATTCTGATAACGCGAGTTCTTTTAATTCCTCTTCAGTCCTTTTAACATTTTCTTTTCTTTTAATTATATGTAATTTAATATATTTTCTTAATTTGAAACATACATATACTGTTATTATTAATACGAATACAATAATGATACTTAAAAATTTATTGCGGCTGCTATTTAGTTCATCTCTTATAGCTAAGAAGTCTATATTTTCAAAGTTCATGGTTTCATTAAACGTTTCAATTACATCGAATATTGGTATTTTATTATTTTATAGATAATTATTAATTATAGCAGTCGAATTCTCAAAAGTTGTATTATTTATTATTATATTATTATCAAAAGTTATTAGGTATGAACCTTCTAATTTTGTTTGGTTTACAATATTGGTTCCTGATATTAATATTACACCATCTTTTATAATTTCTATAGGTGTTGGTTTTTTACAATGTTTTTACATTTTGCTTGTCTTGAATTTAGAATATTACTTAAGCATGTTGCTTTAAATGATTTTTGACAATATGTATTATGCATTTCCTGTTTACAATTTTTTACATTATCGTATTGATTATGACATTTTACAATTTGTTTTTCAATTTTTAATTCGGTATTATTTATACTAATAGGCCTTACATCATAAAATTTGCATAATTTGTTTACAATAGGAAACTTAATATATATAACAATGCAATCTTTCGTCTGGATTACTTTAAATTTAGAAGCATCTAGTATGTCCGTCAGAGCTATTCTTTTTTCTTCAACTTTCATTATTTGTCTTATTTCTTTCAGATTTAAAATTCCTGTGAAAAGTATTTTAACTTTGGCTAAACTAATTGCGTGTATTAAATTTGTTAAATCAGTGAGGATTAACCTGTTTCTTTTTCGAATTATTTTAATGTTTCCCTTAGTCTCTTTATTTGCTTCGAATTGCCATTGATTTTCTGGTTTATTTCAACAATGTCGTCATGGTCCGGTGTTCCCGCGATCCATTTCCAAAGTGTCCTATTTCATTTATCCCTCTTTTGATTCTATCATTCAATTTTAGCTCTTCAAGTAGCGTTTCTATCATTTCAATCTCTTCTTCGATGTTTGTAATTTGATTTTCCGAATCTGCTTTCTTTATTAGTTTACTCAATATAGTTTTATGCTCTAATATTAATTCATTATAGTAAGTAAGATTGGTTACATGAAATATATTTCCAAATGTCTCATATATTGCGCAATCGTCGTTTTCAACTAACACGTATATTTCCCTTGTGAAATCCACAATATCAGCGTTAATCAGGTGGATTATAAATGTTGCAACTGTCAAAATTTGTAAAGTCCACATCTGTAAAAAATTATTATTATTCTTATGCACGATTCTGTTCTTACTATATATTAATACTTTATTTCCTAAATCTTCCTTGACTTTTTGTTTTTTTTTTATATCGGGGTCTAAGTTTATTCCTTTCGTTCAGTATCTTTTCATATATTATATCCCCATCTTCATATTTTCGTAATCGTCTCTTTTTATTTTCGTGTTCTAATACCTTGATTTGCACTGCTTTCAATTTCTCTGGAATATCTGTATGGTTTACCTTATTAAATAATACTTTTACTGGTTGTAAATTGATAACTGAATGTATCGTTTTGTTAGATTGTTGAGCGGCTTTATAAATTGCTTCTATTGGGTCGATTATTTGGTATTCCTCTTTTTTACATCTTGACATTTCAATTATTGTAGAATGTACTCTCTCTACTTGACCATTAGTTTTACTATGCCCTGGTGAACAATATTTTAGTTCAATTTGCATTCTCTGCATTAATGATTTGAATTGTAAGGATGTGAATCCTGGTTCGTTATCTAGCATAAGTATTTTTGCATTTGGAAAAACTTGTAATATTTCCAAAACTTTTTCTTCTAACCTTGTTTTATCCTCTATCTGTTTAATTGTTAAACATTTAGAGTAAGCGTCTATACAAGTTAAAAATATTTTTCCTTCGGCATGAAATATATCTAAATGGAGGTTTTCTCCTTCGTGTTCTGGGATTGGAGCTTCACCTATCGGTACTGTTATTGGATTTCTAACGTATTTATTCTTGTTGCATATATCGCAATTCCTAATGTATTCCTTTAATTCTCTCAATAATGTTGGCCAATAATATTTATTTTTTATTTGTTTATAATTTTCGTAAAAGTTCCTGTGCGCTCTGGTATGTTCCTTCTCTATTATGTTTTTCTTGTCCTCGCTTTCGGTGACATCTAATGACATTAATTTCGTATGTATGAATTTCATTTGTGGGAACGTTTGTACTAACATATCTTTTATGCCATATAGGGTCTCTGGTGTACAATATATTGCTGTAACTAAGTCCGGGTTTAAATATTCTGTAAGAATTGTTTTTAAATTGTGAGGGGTATCGTATGTTATTAAATGTCTTTTCTTTTCAAAAACTGTTAATTGTTCATGTACCGTAAAATTTCCTGGATGTATAACTAACTGTTGCTTGAATTGATTCAATGGTTTTTTTTGTTTTAGGAATATGGGTCAAATCTAAACTTTCACTGGAATGCTGTGTTTCTATTGAACTAAGCGATTCATTTTCGGATGATTCATTTGTGGAGTCTATAACCTGATTTAAATATTGTCGAGATAGAGCATCTGCAACGACGTTTGTTTTTCCTGGTTTGTAAACAATATTTGGTGAATATTCTTCTAACAAAAGTAGCCATCTATAAATCCTTGCATTGGGATTTCTTGGTGAAATGGAAAATGTGAGTGGTTGGTGATCCATGTGTATTTCCAAGTCTTTCGTACCATTTAAATGATTTCTTAAGGTTTTTAATGCCCATACTATTGCATATAATTCTTTTTCATTAGTTGTGTATGCTTGTTGACATTTGTCTAAAGTTTTTGATATAAATATTAGGGGTTTACCATCCTGAGATAGCACTGCACCGATTGCTTCATTTGATACATCAGTCGTTGAAATAAACTTTTTAGTGTAGTCTGGTTGGTTTAATTCTACCGTGTTTTGTAATGCATTTTTTAGTGTTTCAAATGCTTTCTTAGCATCTCCATCTAAATCTATAAAAGCTTTTGCTGACATTCTATGAGATATTTTACCTTTTCCAGTTAAGTACTTTGTTAACGGTTTCGCAATTTTAGCATAGTTTTTTATGAATTTCCTATAATAGCCTGTTATTCCTAAAAAACCTCTTAACTGTCTTATTGTTTTTGGCTTGGGATACTGACTAATTGTTTCTACTTTCTTTGGGTTTGTTTTTATTATTCCTTCTGCTACAATATACCCTAAAAATTATACTTCCTTTTTATAAAATTTGGATTTTTCTAACGAAATTTTCATATTTGCATCTTTCAGTGTTTGTATTATTGTTTTGAGATGTTCCGTATGTTCTTCAATATTTTTCGAGAATATTATGATATCGTCTATGTTATCGTGGCAGAATTTTCCTACGTAATCTCTTAATATGTTATCCATTGCTCATTGAAATATGCTGGGTGCATTCTTTAATCCAAATCGCATTCTTACATACTCGTACTTTCCATTGTTTACTGAAAATGCTGTCTTCTCAATATCTTCTGGTTTCATTAGGATTTGATGGAAACGTTTGTACTAACATATCTTTTATGCCATATAGGGTCTCTGGTGTACAATATATTGCTGTAACTAAGTCAGGGTTTAAATATTCTGTAAGAATTGTTTTTAAATTGTGAGGGGTATCGTATGTTATTAAATGTCTTTTCTTTTCAAAAACTGTTAATTGTTCATGTACCGTAAAATTTCCTGGATGTATAACTAACTGTTGCTTGAATTGATTCAATGGTTTTTTTGTTTTAGGAATATGGGTCAAATCTAAACTTTCACTGGAATGCTGTGTTTCTATTGAACTAAGCGATTCATTTTCGGATGATTCATTTGTGGAGTCTGTAACCTGATTTAAATATTGTCGAGATAGAGCATCTGCAACGACGTTTGTTTTTCCTGGTTTGTAAACAATATTTGGTGAATATTCTTCTAACAAAAGTAGCCATCTATAAATCCTTGCATTGGGATTTCTTGGTGAAATGGAAAATGTGAGTGGTTGGTGATCCATGTGTATTTCCAAGTCTTTCGTACCATTTAAATGATTTCTTAAGGTTTTTAATGCCCATACTATTGCATATAATTCTTTTTCATTAGTTGCGTATGCTTGTTGACATTTGTCTAAAGTTTTTGATATAAATATTAGGGGTTTACCATCCTGAGATAGCACTGCACCGATTGCTTCATTTGATACATCAGTCGTTGAAATAAACTTTTTAGTGTAGTCTGGTTGGTTTAATTCTACCGTGTTTTGTAATGCATTTTTTAGTGTTTCAAATGCTTTCTTAGCATCTCCATCTAAATCTATAAAAGCTTTTGCTGACATTCTATGAGATATTTTACCTTTTCCAGTTAAGTACTTTGTTAACGGTTTCGCAATTTTAGCATAGTTTTTTATGAATTTCCTATAATAGCCTGTTATTCCTAAAAAACCTCTTAACTGTCTTATTGTTTTTGGCTTGGGATACTGACTAATTGTTTCTACTTTCTTTGGGTTGGTTTTTATTATTCCTTCTGCTACAATATACCCTAAAAATTATACTTCCTTTTTATAAAATTTGGATTTTTCTAACGAAATTTTCATATTTGCATCTTTCAGTGTTTGTATTATTGTTTTGAGATGTTCCGTATGTTCTTCAATATTTTTCGAGAATATTATGATATCGTCTATGTTATCGTGGCAGAATTTTCCTACGTAATCTCTTAATATGTTATCCATTGCTCATTGAAATATGCTGGGTGCATTCTTTAATCCAAATCGCATTCTTACATACTCGTACTTTCCATTGTTTACTGAAAATGCTGTCTTCTCAATATCTTCTGGTTTCATTAGGATTTGATGGAATCCTGATTCCAAGTCAATAGTACTAAAATATTTCGCTTGACCTAGGTTGGATAAAATTATTTCCGTTTCTGGTATTGAGTATTTTTCTGATATCGTAACCTGGTTTAATTTTTTATAATCTATTACTAATCTTTGTTTTTGCGTCCCGTCTTCATTTAGTCCCTTTTTTGAAACTATCCATATTGGTGAGTTGTAAGGACTTTTGCTTGGTCTGATTATACCTTCATTTAACATCCTATCAATTTCTTCATTTACAAAATTTGCTGCTGAGAACGGATATGGGTACTGTCTACTCCAAACTGGTCCGTCAGTTCTTGTTCTTATTTCAGCCTTAATATCTGTTCGAAAGGGTATTTTCATATCTATATTCGAGTGTTGGCTTTCTATTTCCTTTTTTATTTCTTCACTTAATTTTTCTTCTATATTTTCTTGTATGTTGCAATTGTAAAGCCATTCTTTTACATTATTAAATTTATTCCCTTTTTCTCCATCTTTTATTTCTGTTTGAGTTTCTTTATCCACTTTATTATTTTAAGTATCCCTTTTTTCCTTTAATTCATTTCCGGAAGTTATAATGTTTTCTATTCCTTTATTATACCGTAATTCTTTTTTATCAACGTCAATTTTTGCCTTTATTATTTCCAAGAAATTATATCCTACTAATTGATCTGCTTCCAATGTATTTATTTCATAAAATCTTGTTTTAACTCCTAGTAATGTAATGTCATGATAATATTTTAATATTTTAGTTCCACTTATCGTTCTAACCTTTTAAATATTGGTAAGGTTTGTTTGTTTTCATATATTCCTTCCCTAATGTAACAACTTGTTGCTCCTGTGTCTAGTAAAATTGTATATTTCTTTCCAGTTTTAAGGTCCGTCTTGATCATATAAATCTATTCGGCGGCTGATAGTTGTTTTTAAATATTGGTGGTCTAAATTGTCTGTCATTGTTATAGTTATGGTTGTAATTTGTATTCTGTCTATATTGAATGCTTGTATCAACATCCATTGGTTCCGGTTTTGGTTGGGGTTTGTGCTGTTGAGCGATTGGGTAGCGCATTCTATTGTCATTCTTATGTTTGTGTCTATTTGACATCATGTTATTTCGGACGTGTTTGTCGTAATTATACGCTATTTGTGCGCGTTGATAATTGTATTATATTTCTTGCACTTTGGCTAACGCGTTTGGTAAATCTGTCGGTTGCATTGATGCTATTATATTGTTATATGGAGCGTTAAGACCTGATATGAATACTTTAAGTGCCGTCAGTCTATGAAAGTCATTAGATTCTTTCGTTATTGCCTTGTCGTTCCCGTATGTCATGATTTTTCATTGACCTTATTATAATATTCCATAAGTGTTGAGTTTCCCTGTCGTAACATGTTTAGTTCAGTCTCTAATATATGTCTTGGCCGTTTATCTGCAAATGCACAATCTAATCTGGCTATTATGCATCAAAATTTAATGGAGTATTATGGCTATTTAAGATTGTATCTGCCTCACCAACGCATTTCATCCTTATCTTATTCAATGAATAAATGTATGGCCTACTACATTTCTTATGTAATTTCATTACATTGTGGACAGCTTGTCTCCATGACACGTATCCATTTTGGTTTCTCAATTCAGGTAAGGCATTTGCTAATGATGAGTCTGACCTATCGTCAATAGTATCATCTACTTCCTCATCTTCGTAGTCTATATATTTTGTTTCTCCCGTAAAAGTTTCGAATTTTTTGTTTAAATGTTTTATCTGTTCTGTCCCCCATAGTTAATGTGACTGTCATTTCGTTTGGACCTGGCATTCTGTAATCCCGATTGCAATTGTTTTTTATCTATATAACTGAATTTTACCTTACTGTTGAGTTCTGGATCTGTTTACTGCTGGATTTCTCCTGGACTTCCTACTTTTTCTTTGGCTTTTTCTGGGCTTCCTTCTTCTTTGTCTTTGCTTGTTTTCTGGGATTTTTTTCGGCTTAGATTTCTTCTTCCTTTGTTGTCTTTATTTTTGTTAATGTTTTTAAATATTTTCCGAACGGAGTATTTCGATTACACGCTTAATTTTCTTATTTTCGGTTGCGCGGAACGGTTTAGTGGATTAATTATTTCACAGTATGTGCAACAAACACATACAAACTTACATTGAGTGAACAATAACAACAACACATATACATGCGAGGGAGTAACAAAGAAACAGGAATTAAGCGAGCATCAATGATGACGTTTAACAAGAATTTTACGTCAACAACAAAATAGAAAATGAAAGAGGAAATGGAAGGATGTAGAAAAATCTATACAGTAGTTGTTGTTGTGAAGTTATTCGAATAAACTGCGTAGTAGAAATTTACGTTACAAATCAAATTCTTAAATTAACGGAATTCATCTAAATTAACTTAAATCTAATGTTATATTCGTAACATTGCCCCCCGCTTAAGCCTGTTCGTCCCGAATAGGCACAGTTCCCGTTCCGTAGGGAGCCAGCCGCTCCAAATGTACAACTTTTATATTCGACCTCGGACTGTCGCTCCTCTGGATGCGATAAACGACGTCATTAATTTTCGTGACAATCTTGTAGGGTCCTTCCCAGTGTGTTTGCAATTTAGGGCATAGTCCTTTCTTTCGTTGTGGGTTGAACAATAGTACCAGTTGCCCTTCTTGAAACCCATCGGTATTTGCCGCTCGATCGTACCTTGCCTTCATACGGTTGCTAACCATTTTTATTCGATGGCGAACTGCATCGTGGACTTTACTAAAAGAGTTTTGACTGTCTTCATCTTGGTTCACATCGTCGTTTGGGGTAGCACCGAATATCAAATCGCCAGGTAGCTTTAATTCATTTCCGAACAGAACTTTGGCTGGGGTCCGGGATGTGGAATCATGAATGGCCGATCTATAAGCCAGTAAAAACTTTGGAATATGCTCATCTCAGTCTCGTTGGCCACTGTCCACCACTTTCCGTAGATGTTCTTCCAGGGTGCGATTGAATCGTTAAACCATGCCATCTGATTGTGAATGTAGGGGCGTCGTTCTGGTTTTCTTGATTCCGTAGGAGTGACACATTTCCTTGAAGATCGCTGATTCAAAATTCCTACCTTGATCGGAGTGAACCTCAGATGGAACACCATAGCGACAAATCAATTTTTTGCTGAACACATCCACAATTGTTCTGGCTTCTTGATTCGGGATAGCATAAACCTCTGGCCATTTGCTAAAGTAATCCATGACCACTAAGACATACCGGTTCCCAGAGTCGCTTATTGGGAACGGTCCAGCTACATCCATTGCGATTCTTTCAATGGATTTTTGACATCCGACCCAGTAGAATCTCTGCTTTACCTTTTCAGCGGTTTTTGCTATGCCAAGATGTCCTCCACTTGGCCCATCGTGAAACTCCGACAAGACATCTCTTATTTTGGAGTCTGGGTCGACGATCAATTGTTCCGGTGAGATTTGACCGTCCTCACTTTCCCATTTGCGATATAGGCAACCATCTATTATAAGTAGACTGTCCCACTGGGCCCAATAGGATTTTAAAAGAGGGCTTTCGGAGACAATTTCTTTGCGACTAGGTCGCTTGACCGTTTCTATGGCCGAAATTATTTTGCCCAGAATGGGATCCCCTCGTTGTTCCGTCGACCAATCTTCACCCGACTCAAACTGCAATAATCGCACATCAACGATATTCTCTTTACACTCAGCCTTTGAGCAATGCCTGCATTCTACCTTGCATGGCCGACGAGACAGGGCATCAGCATTGCCGTGTTTTCCGCCTTTTCTGTGCTCGATTCTGAAGTCATAACTCTGGAGCCTCTCAATCCAACGGGCTAGTTGACCTTCTGGATTCTTAAACTGCAGCAACCATTGGAGAGCAGCGTGGTCGGTCCTCAGCAGGAAATGCTGTCCATATAAGTATTTGTGGTAGTGTTTAACGCTCTCAAGGACAGCAAGCAGCTCTCTCCTCGTCACACAGTAATTCCTCTCAGGCTTCGAAAATGTCCGGCTGTAGTACCTGATGACTTTTTCCTGTCCGTCGATTTCCTGGGAAAGGACGCCCCCGATGCCGCACGCACTTGCGTCTGTGTCCAGAACAAACTTACCGCCAGGTATATGGGTAGACAGGCGGCGATGTTGGCAAAATTTGGGACAAATCGACGGTAGTAGGTGCAGAGACCCAGAAAGCTTCGCAGCTCATGGAGATTTCGGGGCTGCGGCCAATCTCTGACGGCGTGAATTTTCTCATTATCCGTCGATATGCCCTCCGGCGTCACGTGGTGCCCCAGGAACTTCAGCTCTCGTTGGAAGAGACTGCACTTCTTTGGGTTTAACTTGAGGCCTGAAGACAAAAGCTGCTGTAGAACATCCTTTAAGTTCTTGATGTGTTCGTCGAAGTTGCGTCCCATGACTATGATGTCATCCAGGTATATGAGGCACGACTTCCACTGCAGCCTTTTTAACACACGCTCCATCAGCCTTTCAAATGTAGCCGGGGCGTTGCAGAGTCCGAATGGCATGACATTGAACTGCCAGAGCCCCCATTACCGCCAAACGCTGTTTTCTCTTTATCTTTCTCGGCGATCTCTACTTACCAGTACCCACTCTGCAGGTCGAGGGTGCAGAACCATGACGTCCCGGCTAATGTGGTCAATGTGTCGTCGTTTCTTGGGAGCGGATAGCTGTCTTTCTTGGTGACATCATTCAACTTTCGGTAGTCCACACAAAATCGGGTGCTTCCGTCTTTCTTCTTGACCAAGACCATTGGGGAGCACCATGGACTTGACGATGGTTCCATTACACCACTCTTTTCCATTTCACTTATCAGCTTCTGGACCTCGTCTCTTTTTGCCAGGGGAACACTACTTGGAGGCTGTTTAATGGGTCTAGCGTCTGCTGTATGGATTTCATGCTTCACCACTGATGTTCTTCCTTGGTGCTCTTTTGTCAACGCAAAGGTAGAGGCATATTTCCATAATAGCTGCTTAGCCTTGTTCCTCTCGGAAGGTGATAATTGGTGTGTCCACTCTTTTATGTAGCCGTCGAGGTGCTTTTTCTCCATGGCTGCTGGCTTTTCGGTGCTAGTTTCAAAATTAATTACAGCTTCAGCTGGTGTGCATTGTCCAACATCGGAGAATTGGCAAATTTGCTCTTGCTTGTTTGACAGGTTTAAAACTCTAACAGGAATCAGTCCGTCCTCGTTGCTTTTCACCAGGTCATTCGCTATTAGGATGTTACTGATTATGTTTTCTGCTGGTTCCACCACCCACAACTTCTTGGCTCCACAATCTCCATTCATTGGTACCCATATTATTGCTTCGGCACAAGGCGGTATTATCTCTGGATGGTACGTAGTCAGACGTCTAATGGGTGTACTTTCATCGTAGCCCACGTTTAACGGAATTTCTAGGTTAGACCTGGTCATCACACGCTCTTTCATATCCAGATTGATACCAAAGGCAATCATAAAATCTGCGCCTATTATCACTTCGTCTACGATATTGGCAACTATAAACTTGTAATTCTCCGATTTATTGGCAATAGTTAGTCTCAGGGTAATCTTGCCGTGTACTGCCGCGGGCTCCCCCGTTGCTGTGTGCAGTCTAACTCCATTAAGTTGCGTTATTTTTCCCTTTACCAGATCTGATCTTATGATGGACTTTGATGCGCCAGTATCTAACGTCAGAACTCGCTTATCACCATTGATGTACCCAGTTGTTGTTAGGTTCTGACTTTTCTGTTGTACTATTGCTATGGAGATTGTGGGACCATCGTCGATGGGAGCCAGTTCATGCCCCGCTGGACTGGCTCGATTTAGTTTAACGGTGACTCATTGGTGGACTGTTGAGGTGGTGACGTTGGAGGTGGTGCCGATGACCTGGATCGTTTGCGCTTAGCTCTGCATTCGCGCGCAATATGACCTGCTTTATCGCAGTTGTAGCATCTAACCCTGGGCTTAGTCATCCCTACTAACTTTGTTTCTTCTATTACCTGCCTCATGGCGTCCTTGATCGAGTTAACGAGAGATTCGGGTTCGCAACATTCGGTCTCCAGTTGGCGAATGTTGTGGGTCTGGGGCTTAACAATTATTCCTGCCGTCTCTTGGGCAAGGGCAAACGACACGGTTTCGGTAAATGACGCTTTAGGTGACGCATATGTTGCACCTTTAATCTCAGGGTCACGTATGCCATTCACAAAGGTTTCGATGTTCATACGGTCCAGCAATGGGTGATTCTCTCCTGGATACGTCTTTAGCACCAAACGTTCCACCTCAGCTGCAAAGTCTTGTAACGTCTCGTTTGCCCTCTGTACTCTTCCCCTCAGTTCCATAAGGTGGATGTTTTGTTTATGTTCGTCACAGTACTTACGTTCCAGTGCAGCCATAACATCTTCATAGTTGTTCCTAGAAGCGACAGGAATACTCTGTATAACATCAGCAGCACTGCCCTTCAATGCCAGAAGTAGTGCAACCGCTTTGTCGCTGTCGTTCCACGAATTTGTAGAAGCCACTGTCTCGAACTGTAACTTGAAAACATTGAATGACGTAGAGCCGTCGAATACAGGAGGTTTGATTTTTAGTGTGTTATCAGGAACTCGCACCGGACCACCTTTAATTTCCAGTTCCGACATTTTCTTCCCCTCATCGACAGACAGAATCTTCTCGTCAACCGACTGCACTTTCTTATCCAACTCTTTAATTTGGACCTCCACGGTTTCCACTCTCCTTCCAATAAACTCTGTAATGTTCTCGAGTTTCTCGTTCATTATTCTCGAATTTTCTTCTAACTTTCTGAAATTCTCTTCGCTCCTTTTGGAATTTTCCTCAAACATTTTAGCCAGCATTTCTCTGAAATCGTCACCCCTGGCAGCTACTGACGAGACTTTCCCACCGTTGGATTCGCCCATTTCCGATAAATCCACTTCATCCTTACTGTCAAACTCATATGTATCGATGTTCATACCACGGCGCTCGAACTCATCCAACAGACGTTTTTGTAGCTAAGCCTTGTTGCCAGTAGAGGACAATTCCAATTTATTGAGCTCCTTCTTCAAGTCTTCCACTCGTAGATCCATAAACTTCATCGTAGTATTATCGTAATCTCACTTCCGACACCAATTGTTACGTTCTTGGATTTTACTTAATCCCGTGTAGACGTTGTTTTATTTCCCAATACAGTTCGTACCAAATAAAATGCGGGTTCTTTCTGATTACGAGTATTACAATGATTTTATTGACACAACTTTACTTTGCACTTTACTTTACTTGACGGTTTCAATTCGCGATCTGATTCACAACTGACTAACTGCCTTGTCATTCCCCCTATTTATATGAGCCCTGCCTGTCGCTACAGAAGTTTCTAGACGATCTGGTCACCCCTAGATTTCGAACAATCTACCAATGCAACAAACACATACAAACTTACATTGAGTGAACAATAACAACAACACATATACAGGCGAGGGAGTAACAAAGAAAGAGGAATTAAGCGAGCATCAATGATGACGTTTAACAAGAATTGTACGTCAACAACAAAATAGAAAATGAAAATGAAAAAAATCTATACAGTAGTTGTTGTTGTGAAGTTATTCGAATAAACTTCGTAGTAGAAATTTACGTTACAATTCAAATTCTTAAATTAACGGAATTCATCTAAATTAACTTAAATCTAAAGTTATATTCGTAATTTTGTTTTTGCAAAATAGTCAGGCTTAATCCCAGTTTGTTGTTTTTTATAAAAAACAACTATTTATTAGTGGGGAATGCCGAGGGGTAAGGCAGGGAAGACTATAGTTTCGGATCACGCCACTGATCCTCATCAGTTCCCTTAGTTTTTTGTTGGGATATTCTCCCCAGAAGCTATTAATAGCTTCTTTACAAAAAACCTTTCAAACCCAAATGTCTCTTGTGACAATTCGAAGTTCTTACGTTACCAGCGATACGACCCCAATGAGAAGTTCGTTTCGTTGGCGCCTGACTTCGTGGTCAACAAGGCATTTACAGACAACTACAATACATTTCCCACTGCTATGTGTCGTCACTTTGTGACGAATGCACATAAAGTTGTTGTTGGTATTGCTAGTTAAAGCAATAAACCAAACAGTATGACCGTGCCTCGTCTACAACTTCAGTAGTGTTTGGCGGGTTATTTGGGATACCATTTGTATTTTGTTTTTGCAAAATAGTCAGGCTTAATCCCAGTTTGTTGTTTTTTATAAAAAACAACTATTTATTAGTGGAGAATGTATGGTATTGTCCGCCGAGGGGTAAGGCAGGGAAGACTATAGTTTCGGATCTCGCCACTGACCCTCATCAGTTCCCTTAGTTTTTTGTTGGGATATTCTCCCCAGAAGCTTTTAATAGCTTCTTTACAAAAAACCTTTCAAACCCAAATGTCTCTTGTGACAATTCGAAGTTCTTACGTTACCAGCGATACGACCCCAATGAGAATGAGAAATGGCGCCTGACTTTTCGATCGTATTTATCGATAGGTCCGATGTATTCACAGTGTTCCTGTGGAAGTATTCTTCCATTCACTTAGTTGGCACGGTATCCTTGCCAGGGGAACACTTCTTGGAGGCTGTTTAATGGGTCTAGCGTCTGCTGTATGGATTTCATGCTTCACCACTGATGTTCTTCCTCGGTGCTCTTTTGTCAACGCAAAGGTAGAGGCATATTTCCATAATAGCTGCTTAGCCTTGTTCCTCTCGGAAGGTGATAATTGGTGTGTCCACTCTTTTATGTAGCCGTCGAGGTGCTTCTTCTCCATGGCTGCTGGCTTTTCGGTGCTAGTTTCCAAATTAATTACAGCTTCAGCTGGTGTGCATTGTCCTACATCGGAGAATTGGCAAATTTGCTCTTGCTTGTTTGACAGGTTTAAAACTCTAACAGGAATCAGTCCGTCCTCGTTGCTTTTCACCAGGTCATTCGCTATTAGGATGTTACTGATTATGTTTTCTGCTGGTTCCACCACCCACAACTTCTTGGCTCCACAATCTCCGTTCATTGGTACCCATATTATTGCTTCGGCACAAGGCGGTATTATCTCTGGATGGTCCGTAGTCAGACGTCTAATGGGTGTACTTTCATCGTAGCCCACGTTTAACGGAATTTCGACGTTAGACCAGGTCATCACACGCTCTTTCATATCCAGATTGATACCAAAGGCAATCATAAAATCTGCGCCTATTATCACTTCGTCTACGATATTGGCAACTATAAACTTGTAATTCTCCGATTTATTGGCAATAGTTAGTCTCAGGGTAATCTTGCCGTGTACTGCCGCGGGCTCCCCCGTTGCTGTGTGCAGTCTAACTCCATTAAGTTGCGTTATTTTTCCCTTTACCAGATCTGATCTTATGATGGACTTTGATGCGCCAGTATCTAACGTCAGAACTCGCTTATCACCATTGATGTACCCAGTTGTTGTTAGGTTCTGACTTTTCTGTTGTACTATTGCTATGGAGATTGTGGGGCCATCGTCGATGGGAGCCAGTTCATGCCCCGCTGGACTGGCTCGATTTAGTTTAACGGTGACTCATTGGTGGACTGTTGAGGTGGTGACGTTGGAGGTGGTGCCGATGACCTGGATCGTTTGCGCTTAGCTCTGCATTCGCGCGCAATATGACCTGCTTTATCGCAGTTGTAGCATCTAACCATGGGCTTAGTCATCCCTACTAACTTTGTTTCTTCTATTACCTGCCTCATGGCGTCCTTGATCGAGTTAACGAGAGATTCGGGTTCGCAACATTCGGTCTCCAGTTGGCGAATGTTGTGGGTCTGGGGCTTAACAATTATTCCTGCCGTCTCTTGGGCAAGGGCAAACGACACGGTTTCGGTAAATGACGCTTTAGGTGACGCATATGTTGCACCTTTAATCTCAGGGTCACGTATGCCATTCACAAAGGTTTCGATGTTCATACGGTCCAGCAATGGGTGATTCTCTCCTGGATACGTCATTAGCACCAAACGTTCCACCTCAGCTGCAAAGTCTTGTAACGTCTCGTTTGCCCTCTGTACTCTTCCCCTCAGTTCCATAAGGTGGATGTTTTGTTTATGTTCGTCACAGTACTTACGTTCCAGTGCACCCATAACATCTTCATAGTTGTTCCTAGAAGCGACAGGAATACTCTGTATAACATCAGCAGCACTGCACTGCCAGAAGTAGTGCAACCTCTTTGTCGCTGTCGTTCCACGAATTTGTAGAAGCCACTGTCTCGAACTGTAACTTGAAAACATTGAATGACGTAGAGCCGTCGAATACAGGAGGTTTGATTTTTAGTGTGTTATCAGGAACTCGCACCGGACCACCTTTAATTTCCAGTTCCGACATTTTCTTCCCCTCATCGACAGACAGAATCTTCTCGTCAACCGACTGCACTTTCTTATCCAACTCTTTAATTTGGACCTCCACGGTTTCCACTCTCCTTCCAATAAACTCTGTAATGTTCTCGAGTTTCTCGTTCATTATTCTCGAATTTTCTTCTAACTTTCTGAAATTCTCTTCGCTCCTTTTGGAATTTTCCTCAAACATTTTAGCCAGCATTTCTCTGAAATCGTTACCCCTGGCAGCTACTGACGAGACTTTCCCACCGTTGGATTCGCCCATTTCCGATAAATCCACTTCATCCTTACTGTCAAACTCATATGTATCGATGTTCATACCACGGCGCTCGAACTCATCCAACAGACGTTTTTGTAGCTAAGCCTTGTTGCCAGTAGAGGACAATTCCAATTTATTGAGCTCCTTCTTCAAGTCTTCCACTCGTAGATCCATAAACTTCATCGTAGTATTATCGTAATCTCACTTCCGACACCAATTGTTACGTTCTTGGATTTTACTTAATCCCGTGTAGACGTTGTTTTATTTCCCAATACAGTTCGTACCAAATAAAATGCGGGTTCTTTCTGATTACGAGTATTACAATGATTTTATTGACACAACTTTACTTTGCACTTTACTTTACTTGACGTTTTCAATTCGCGATCTGATTCACAACTGACTAACTGCCTTGCCATTCCCCCTATTTATATGAGCCCTGCCTGTCGCTACAGAAGTTTCTAGACGATCTGGTCACCCCTAGATTTCGAACAATCTACCAATGCAACAAACACATACAAACTTACATTGAGTGAACAATAACAACAACACATATACAGGCGAGGGAGTAACAAAGAAAGAGGAATTAAGCGAGCATCAATGATGACGTTTAACAAGAATTGTACGTCAACAACAAAATAGAAAATGAAAATGAAAAAAAATCTATACAGTAGTTGTTGTTGTGAAGTTATTCGAATAAACTTCGTAGTAGAAATTTACGTTACAATTCAAATTCTTAAATTAACGGAATTCATCTAAATTAACTTAAATCTAAAGTTATAATCGTAACAGTATCCTTCTTCGGATTCTTATACACAGTCATATGATTCACAATTTAAATTTTCGATCGTATTTATCGATAGGTCCGATGTATTCACCAATTAATTTCACTGAATATGTTTTGGCGTGGTATCCTTTTTGGAGACCTGTATTTATTTTATTTGCGTCGTATCCTTTTTATTTAGGAGACCTTTTATTTTCTTTAATGGCGTGGTATCCCTTTATTTGGGAGACCTTTTATTTATTTTAATGGCGTGGTATCCTTTTATTTAGGAGACCTTTTATTTATTTCATTGGTGTGGTATCCTTTTTGTAGACCTTTATTTATTTTAATGGCGTGGTATCCTTTTTACTTAGGAGACTTTTGTTTAATTATTACTTTTTTTAAATTCTCTTTTTTATTCACGTTTCCACTTTTCCGCATTCGAGGATCTATGTCCTTGTTTTTTATCTTCACTTTCTTCACTTCGAGGATCTATATCCTTGGTTTATCTTCACTTCACTTCAAGGATATATGCCCTGGGTAATGAGTTGCACTTTTTTAGTTTCAAATTGTTGTCCTTTAGAAAAATGAGCGGCCTTGCTAGTTGGGCGCCGATTATAGTTTTTCGTCCGAGTTGTGTTAAAAAAATTAATTTTTATTTTTTTAGTAAAACACTTTATTAATTATTCTTTTTAACACTTTATTAATTTGGACTTAAACTCTATTTAAACTTGTAACTTATAATTAATATTAAGGGTTCAAACCGTCTTTCTAATTAAGGACCGGAGAGTAATCTTCGCCGTACGCGATTATTGAAATCTAAATGCAAACTGATTTGTGATCTTCAATTGTTGATGTATGTATGATTCTTGCGTTTGCTTATTAAACAAAGGAAAAAATGAGCAAAGGGTAATTAAATATCCTAAACATATTTTGATTTTATTTTCATTCTTTGAATATGATTTTGTTTGCTCATATTTCCGAATCATAAACATTATTAATTCTTAAATAAACATAGAAATTGAATTTAAGTGGTCTTCTTTGGTTTTGTATTACGATATCTAAATAATTGTGAATTAGTCATTTGGGTGTGGTCAGATATGCTGATCGCTAACTTGCAGACAAAAGACAAACCTATGCAAAATTTCAGATCCCTATCTCAATTCCTTCAGAAGATAGCATGATTACAACAGAAGGACGGACATGGCTAGATCGTCTTGGAATTTTACCCTGATCAAGAATATATATATATATATATATATATATACTTTATAGGGTCGGAAATGAATATTTCGATGAGTTACAAACGGAATGACAAAATTAACATACCCTCCATACTATGGTGGAGGGTATAAAAAGGGGTTATATGGGGACTACCCTAAAAAGGGGTTATATGGGCACTACCCATCTTCGAACTTTACCCGCCTGCAGACAAAAGCAAACCTATGTAAAATTTCAGCACCCTATCTCGATTCCTTCAAAAGATAGCGCGATTACAACAGAAATGATTATTTCGATGAGTAACAAACGGAATGACAAAATTAATATACTCTCCATACTTTGGTGGAGGGTATAAAAATGGTTATATGAGGACTACCCCAAAAAGGGGGCGAATATTAATATTTTTGGTGGAGAGATTTGTTACCATATACGACTACAATTGCAGCGAATTCGGTTAAAAACTGCGCTCAAGAACCCCAAAATACCGAAAATGGGGGATACCCTTATATAGGGGCTACCCGAAAAATGGACCTATGTTCTTAATTTCTTGTGGAGAGATTTGGAACCTATTAAGATCTAAAAATACTTATTACAGCCAATTCGGTGGAATACTACCACTAAAACCCCAAAATACTGAAAATTAGGAGGTATGGGGGTTACCAAAAAGTTGACCTATATTTATAATTTTTTGTGGATAATATACCCTCCATATTAAGGTGGGCGGTATAAAAATAAGGGTTATATGGGGACTACCCCAAAAAGGAGGGCGAATATTAATAATTTTTGGTGGAGAGATTTGTTACCATATACGACTAAAAAATACAAAATTGCTGCGAATTCGGATGAATAACGCGCTCAAGAACCTATAAATACCAAAAACTGGATGTACCCTTATATGGGCGCTACTAGAAAAAGTGGACCTATATTTATATTTTTTGTGGAGACATTAAGTATCCAATAAGAACTCAATGTACCAAATTGCAGCGGATTTGGTGAAAAACGCGCTCAAGAACCCCAAAATAAAGAAAATTGTTAGGTAGTGTTATATGATATACCCCATCATCGAACTTACCTGCCTGCAGACAAATCACACACCTATGTAAAATTTTAGCAGCCTATCTCTATTCCTTCAGAAGATAGCGTGATTACAACAGACGGACGTACATGGCTATATCTTCTTAGAATTTTACCCTGATCAAGAATATATATATATATACTTTATAGGGTCGGAAATATATATATATATATATATATATATATGCACAGCGGGTTGTTTCGGCACACATTTTCGATACTGTGACTATTTCGGGGACATTTTTGAATTTTGAGGCCAGTCCCAGAAAAAATATTTGCCATATGGACGATTTTGGGGACATTCGGGTTTTGGGGACAATTTATGTACAAATTAAGGTTTATGGTGTATGTCCCAGTTTATTATATACTAATTCTATAAACAATACTCTTTTTTATATGTATAATTACTAACATCATTTTCTTTAAGAAAAACTATTTTTTTTTCTGCGCCAGAGTTGCCGCGTTCGTAAAATATATAATTTTTCAAATAATCCGTTGTTATAACCGCTGGTTTGTGTTATGCTATATAGATGGCGCCAATAACTCGTTTATAAATTGGACATTATTTTCTTGTTAGAATGCATTTTTTGCATTGCACATCATAGCCAAACAATTCATTCTAACAAGAAAATGATATTCAATTTATGAACGAGTTATCGGCGCAATCTGTAGATCATATCGCAAAGAAACTTGCTTCGACTCCCTGTTTCTCTAAAGAATTCATTTCTATGGCGGTTTTTATGATAAACGTGCCATTTTACATGGAATAAACAGCCTATATATCGTCATCATAAATGCAAACGGACCTAACTACACTATTACTAATTTTAAAGGAGAATCAAAAAACGTTATAAAATCTATAAAAATGGAGCATTGCTCGAAATGTATTTATTTTTGAAACAAAACATTTTTTGGTTTTAAAGGTTTTATTTATGTCAGTTATGTCCTTTTGACTTGATATTTTCTGAAACAAAAGGACGTAACTACAACACAATTGTAGTACAAGAAAGTGAATAATAATTATCCGATCGAGACTAAAATTTGTACTGCGTACCAAATTGAGTCCGGAGTGACGTGTGTTAAGTTTTGTTGAAATCGGTTCAGATTTAGATGATTAGTTAAAAAAATGAAGAAAAACCTTAAATTTGGGATACCGCTATATGGGGGCTACCGTAAAAACTTGACCGATATATATCATTTTCAATATCAAACATCCCAGATGTAACATTAGTAAAGGTTTAGAATCTATCGTCAATATAGCGAGCTTTGGTTTTGTACATTTGCATTAATAAAAACTTGCTATGGTAGTTAAGTCCATCTGAATTTCTTTAATAAGATGACGGTTTTTGACGTTATATGACTAAATTTTTGGTGAACATGTAGTTTGATTAGACGAACAATAACACTGTGCGACACGAATTTTTTCAGGGGTTAAAATGTACCAATTCTATTTAGTTGGAGTCCCTGGATCACGAAAATACCTTTGGTTTTTTCTGGGTCACTTCGAAAATTAATTTTATAACGGTAAATATAGAGAAAAACGTGGTTTCATGGATTTTCAATTTCAAAGTCGAATAACTTATTTACTTTATAACGGAAAAATGTGAAAAAATACGCATAAAATTACAAAATTTATTTTTCTCATTTTCGAAAGCTTATTTAATTTTCTTCCCCGTAATATAATAAAACTTATATAGCTTGATATCATAATTTCATCGTACTGGCCGAAGAAAAATAAATTTTGTCATTTTATGCGTATTTTTTCATATTTCAACCCTGTAACTCAGCCAATCCTTAACCGATTTACCAAATATATATCTTGTTTGAAAGGAAAAATTCTACTCTTCGAAAGAAAATCCGTTATAAAGTAAATAAGTTATTCGAGTTTCAATTTGATCCATGAAACCACGTTTTTCTCCATATTTACCGTTATAAAATTAATTTTCGAAGTGACCCAGAAAAACCAAAGGTATTTTCGTGGTCCAGGGACTCCAACTAAACAGAATTGGTACATTAGAACCACTGAAAAAAAAAATTTTGTTATTTTGTAGCACAGTGTAATCAACCAAAAAGTCAATTTCGAATTTTTCTGTAGTTACGTCCGTCTGTATTTATTATGACGATATATATTCCTGATCAGCGTAAAGTTTTATGACGATTTATCCAAGTTCATCTGCCTGTTGTAATCACACTAGCCTCTAAAAGAATTGAGAGAGATTTTCTGCAAGCAGTTTTGAAGTTAGGCTATATCGGTCCACGTTTTTTATTCATTTCTCTTTCGAGATGAGCTACATGATCGGAGTTGCAATGAAAAGGAAAGCCAGAGAGATACTACATTCCCACCACTATGCGACGCGTTTCGCCGTTGGTTGATCGGAGTTGCAATAGCTCTCATATAAGGGTACACCCCAATTTTCGGTATTTCAGAGTTCTTGAACAAATTTCTCCACTAAAAATTATAAATATAGGTCCACTTTTCGAAGGAGGTTTCGAGTAGCCTCCATATAACGGCACCGCCAATTTTCAGTATTTTGGGGGTTTTGGGCGTATTTGTCGACTGAATTGGCTCTAATTAAGTACTTGAGTACAAATCCTTCCACAAAAAAATTATAAATATATGTCAAATTTTTGGTAAGACTCCATGAAGTGGATTTGTCAGCTGTTATTTGATCACGTATATATACAGATTTCACTGCTTTGCTCATTTCTTTTCATTTTTTTTGTTAGGAATTACTCTTCGATAGGTCAGAAATTGCATACAAAATATTAATTTTGAATGCAAAAAAAAACAAATTTCAGCAGTTGACAACTGTTATTTTGAACTTTATAATATTACAGCATACTTTAAGGAGAAACGTTTCTTGGACAAAAGCAGGTTTGCATTTGAAATTATTTGGATTTAGCATAGGATTTCGAGCAAATCCAGATATTGAGTACATTTAATTTTATATGGTAAACCGTAAATTCAGCTCATTTTAGTAATTTAATCAAAATAATGTACTTTATCACTCTAAAAGCTATAGTCTAAGCACGCCATAAGAAGTGGTAACTTTGACGGTCCAGTGTGCCATGAGTTGTCCAAAGTTGTATGAATCTAATTCCGTTACTATTTTATTCAAATATATGATTTCAAAAAAGACTTTTTGCTCCAGAAACTTGCTATCCGGCCTATAGTGCAATGGTAAAAACTAAAAAAGGCTTTACCTTCAATTAGTTGACAACAGCAGTAAAATAAAAACAATAATATTAAAAAATATCAACAGAAACGTTCGCGTTGGTTGGGGCGTGCAAAAGTTATGGAGATTTTAATGTTGACATAAGAACAAAATCTTAAAATCACGAAGTTAATTATATCGACCAAAAGCGTGAAACATGAATATGGAGATATTATAATAGTGAAATAATGAAAAGTTATACATTTTCGCAAAATATACAAAATATAATAAAAATATAAGAGATTACACAATTATTTTAATTGTATTTGATGTTTTTATTTACCATCCAAAAATTAATTAAAAATTAGTATATGATCCAAAATCGGTGTAGCTGTTTGTAAATTACAGCAAGAAATTTCAGAAAAATATTGGAGTTATTCTTTTATTTAAGCTGAATTTCACCGAAAAATTGCCATATATAACAATGGTAACTTGTTGTCTATATTTATACACCTTATGGATTATAGCAAGACCCTTCCAATAATGGGATTCTATAAATAGGAATAAATCTTAAAATGAAACTATATTATGAAATATATATTTAAATTGCGTCTAATTCGCGCAATCGCCAAAATCATTTGATGCCCGGGGAAACACTGAAAGTTGCTTCCAAACATTTATATTTTGACGGCACACCTTGCATTGGTGTACCCAACAACTCGTAAAACGCGAATAATTTCCGAAAAGTCCATACGTCTTTAACGCACAGCCAGTACCCTAACAAAATACATCGTTCTATACCTATAAGGCTATATCGGTCCTCGTTTAGGCATAACTCCCTTATAAGGGAACCCAATTTTCGGTATCTTAACGTTCTTAAACAAATTTCTCCACTAAAATTTTTTCTAGTAGCCTCCATATAACGGATACATACATATTTCTCTGCTTTCCTAAATTCTGTGGGTATTTTTCAATCAATAGCATTTTTTCATTAGGAATTGCTCTTCGATAGGTCAGAAATGCATAAAAAATTATAATAATTATGAATTGAAAAAAAATCAGCAGTTGACATGTTAAACTGTTATTTGGAACTTTATAATTTTACTGCATACTTTAATTTTCTTGGGCAAAAGCAGGGTTGCATTTTAAATTATTTCGATTTAGCATAGGCATACGTTTTAGTAATTTAATCAAAATAATGTACTTTATCACTATAAAAATTATAGTCTGTGCGCGCCTTAAGAAGTGGTAATTTTTACGGTCCAGAATGCCATGATGTGGCGTTGGCAAATTGATTTTTTTATTTTTGAGTGGCCTAAAGTGTTATGTGTCTGATTCTGTTACTATTTTATTCAAATATATGATTTCAAAAAAGACTTTATTGCACCAGAAACCTGCAATCGGGCCTATAGTGCAATGGTAGAAACTACAAAGGGCTTTACATTCAATTAGTTGACAAAAACAGTAAAATTAGAAACGTTCACGATGGAGACTTTAATGTTGAACATAACAAAAAAATCTTAAAATTACGCTGTTTATTATATCGACCAAAAGCGTGAGATTGGAATATGAAGATATTATAATAATCATAAAAAAGTTTCAAATTTTCGAAAAATGTAAAAAATACAATAAAAATATTTGAGATTACATAACTATTTTAATTATATTTGATGTATTTAATTACCACCCTAAAATCAATCAATGCTCTAAACACCACCATTATTTAAATGGTTTAAAAATCACACAAATCGGTGTAGCGCTTTGTAAATTACAGCAAGAAATTTCAGAAAAAATATTATAGTTATTCTTCTTTTTTAGCTGAATTTCACCGAAAAATGGACATATATAAAAATGATAACTTGTTGCGTTATGTATACACCATGTGGATTATAGCAAGATCCTTCCACTAAATCATGGTGTTCTATAAATAGAAATAAATCTTAAAATTAAACTATATTATGAAATATACATTTTACATTGCGTCTAAATCGTGTAATCCTCAAAATCATTTGATGCGCAGGGAGTTTCCAGGAAATACAGACTTCGATTGACTTCATTCTAAAATTATTATCTGATCCTCACCGCAAATTTTAGGCATTGTCCTTGACCATAACTGGATCCATATGGAATATTTCCCAGCGATCAGCGCTATATTTCCGCCTTCCATTGTCATAATGGGTTACTAAATAATATCTCAGTACGTAATAACCTGTAAATATTTAAGTGTAACTCCCACATCTGAGTACATACCACAATATAATTAGTATTAATATAAAGGTCAGCCAACGCGAAATATTGGTCCTAGACCCACCTTTAAGTATACCAATCGTCATATCTCGACTAGCTGAGACGATCTAGACATGTGTGTCCGTCCGTCCATTATAATTTGTAAACACGATACAGGCCACAGTTATGGACCAATCTTCACGAAATTTTCTATGTAGGATGGGTTCTGCCTAATAAAGACTATTTTTGGAAGAATCAATTAATATTTAGGGGGTGAAATGGACCAAAACTTTATTTTTGTCCGATTTTCTGCTCGCTCCAGAGGCCGCAATTATGGTCCAAACATCGCGAATTTTTACACGGAGAAGGGAATCGGGCGCTTGTTTTGATAAAGATCGGCCAATATTTGGCGGGTCAAAAGTCGGGGGACTTATATGTGAAAAATTACAAAATTTGTAGTCTATAGCGTATATATTTACCCCTGATAGACATAGATTCGAGAAGTTGATAATATATCCAAGAGGAGTGGTTGACCTTTAAATTAATACCAATTATATTATATTTACTGGTGCTTACGTATTCATATATTATTTTGTAACCCATTACCACACTAGAGGGCGGAAATATAACGCTGATCGCTGTATATAGGAGCTGAATCAAAACTTGAAACTAAATATAAAATTTTCCGCAAACATTTCTTTTACCCTCCAATGCCCCGGAATGCCATATTAAAGCTTCAACAATGAGAATGGCTATATATTATTTTTTGGTATTAAGGTTTGACACCCCATGAGAAAATATCGAACAATGGGCGACACCATTATATGTGGCTACCCGGAAACTTGGTCCAAAATATCGAATATTGTGGATACCGTTATATGGAAGCTACCTCAAAGAGTGGACCAATATTGATAATTTTTAGTGGAGAGTATAAAAGGAGGTTATATAAATATATTGGGAAAATGTAATTAAATCCAAAAGTCAAACTTATATGTGTTATATGTGCATTTAAATTCATTAAA